>NC_087215.1:18273345-18313736 GCF_015104395.2 Macrobrachium nipponense | reverse complement strand
TATGACCTATCCCTCTTCTCGACTTTGGTTATGTACAGTACTCATACTGACAAGCTATTAAGGACGAAGTAATGATTGCTCTGGAACAATCCGAACTAAGTCCACAGCATAGTTCGTAACTGACTCGGGCGCTCTGACAGCTGCCGACTGACTGGTCGGAATCAGTAGAGGCAAGTTGTCCAAGCATCCGGGTAAGTCACGTGACCTTCGCCCTTTAAAGAGTTATGCTGAGAGACCAAACAAATAAAATATTTGTTAGTCACCGATGCCGGACGGCGGCGGCGATGATTCTCTTAATGCATAAGCTCAAAAGGCGAAAGTCAATTGCCTTCAAAAGACCGAGGTCCCTGATGGCAAGAAAATCTCATAGACGTTGAATCTCAGCTTAAGGAGAAACAACACTATGTGACGTTGAAGACGAAGGTAGGCAATGAATGCAACCTACGTCTTCCAGCTGAATCGAGAGAAGGAATCTCAAGATTCTAAACCTGTGCTTACAAATGACTGAAAACGCTAACCGCCATTTCATTGCTGTTCGTTGTGCAATGAAAGCGGGGCGTTATTCAGTAATGCAAACACAGGGGAGAGCCGATTGAAGAACTGCTTCTCATGGGCTGAACGTTTGGAAGTAGAGCTGGCAGGTGTGGGAGTAGGCGATGTCTTCAATACATCTGCTTTAATCCGGGGTGAACCAAATGAACAATTGTACACCTCCGAATACAAGATTATGAGGACCAAACTCAGATTCCGCAAAAATCATTCGCATTATCGGGATACGATGCAGCAAGAGACTATTACAGAATTCTGTTTACCGTGCGGTAAACAGAAAGATGAGAGTCGAATAGATATCTCTGTTAAAATTCTTGCAATACCGAAGACGATGAATACTAGCGTTTCTCAGCAGTAGATGGTCATTCATGTATGCGAGAATCCCCGTTAATCAGAGACTTAAGTCCGTGATTGTTGGGCAGAGATACGGTTGTTATTCAATCAAAACAGGTGAGAAAGACATAACCAACCGTCTATCTCACAGCGGCAGCTGATACTGAAATGCCTCGGGCAATTCAATACGCAGTAGCTGTCGCTGACTCGTCATCCTGAGTTTTGCCAAGTTAATCCTTTCCACGAAGGAATGCGTTCGGCTAGAACCACCGAGCATAAAAAGATATGCTCGAGCAATTATATTTAAGCGAAACGAATTTCGGTAAATATAAAAGCTTAAATGGTGTTGTTGTGACAACACCATAAGTATATAAAATTGAAACTGGAAACTCCTGGGAGGTTGCAGGCAACCCGGGTTGCAGTTCAATTAGAATACTTTTCGTCTAAGTCGCAATCCGTAAAATAACCAGGATATGCGCCTACCCCTCGGACCATTCAACTGCTAAGCAGAATCATGTCGCGAGGTTAATATACGTAGTATATTTGTAGGATTCTGAACAACGATCTCCATCCTAAATTCTTTCCTTCAAGAAACAAAATAAAGGATTGGAGATCGACCACCTTCGTTCTCTATTAAAGAGAGTGAAGGAGAAGTCTTCCTCGAAGGAAAGCTTCAATGGTGAACAGAATACTAAGACGATAGTTCAAGCCAAACTGGATATTCCCGTCCGTTCTTCTCTATTCCAGGTTGGTCGCCTACTGTGAGATAGTCTTCTTTCAGCAGCAGTCTTCTTCCTAATGCTAGAAATTCCAGGAATTCGAGCATAGGCGAGGTTCCCGATTATCGTGTAACATATCGGGGATTCTCGTCTCGTCACTTGGACCGTGGTCTCGCCTAAGTGTTTGGAGATCGTAAGAAACTCTAACACTCTGAATGCGCTAGAAATTCCGTAGAATTCTAAGCAGTCTGCGAAACCCCCACCGAACGTTCATTCTCAAACGATATCGGCGGTGGTCCTCTCGATTCGTAGAAATCGAGAATGGGGCAGGATCCCTCCTCTAACGACCGGGGCTTACGTCAGGTAGGACCCGAAGGTCCCCCCTGGTAGCGCAGTCCCACGTGGGATCCATACAGAGAAATCTCTGTAGGATCCTTCCCCTTCCATCGTAGCCGTAAGGAGAGAGGGAATGGGGGAGGAATTGGATACTCGCTCGCCTTCCCAGTGGAACTAGCAGTTGGAGAAGAGTAGGAGCAGCCATCGCCTTGCGGCGATGGCCTCTCAGAGTCTGGGAAAACGTATCGTCAGGAGAAAACGTTTTCCCGAGGAGGGTTACGAACTCTCACTGTAGGTAAGGGTCTGCCGCCACTGTGAACGTCGTCTGGGTGGGCTGATCGACACCTGACAGGAGAGCCGATACCGTCCTCCGACTCATTCCAGTCCTCGTCGAGGTCGAAACCTCTCAGGAGGACCGAAGGAGTATTAAATACGGTGTCCGAAGACACGTAGAAACGCCGCTGTCGCAGTAGAGGAGTGGAAGTAGCTTGATCGACCGGCCAGAACTGAGAGAGCCTTCTTGTCCGGAAGGGACGAGAGGACTCTGGTTCAAGACAGAATCGGCAAGCTCCGATCGCGGCATACCCACCGTCGGTTTGGGTTCCCTCTCGGGCCCCAAAACGACTCGAGCAGAGACATGGGCTCTGCTGGTGGGAGCGGCGATCCTTCCCCCCACCCCCCGGTCGTTGTGCTGACGAATCAGTGCAATAACCTGGGTAAAGTTACTCTGATCTCGGAAGTTACAGCGTCTTGAGGAGTAGGACCGCTCCAGTCCCTCCAACAAGAGCAGCTCCCAGGACCCTCCTCCTTCAGAAGAAGGACCAGCAAACAGATCCCATGACGGTTGCCTCCAATCACTTGCGCGTACGTCCTGGTTGGTCCTAAGACCAACCTGGCACGTGCGGCGTCGTGACGGGATCGTGAGCGGCGCATCTCTCACGATCACTCCTATATACCTCGCTCTTCCTGGCGTACGCGAGGAAGTGAAGGTATCGGAGAGCAGAACTGACGCTACCCACTCTCCCCCTGACGGTCGCCTCCAATCACTTGCGCGTACGTCCTGGTTGGTCCTAAGACCATACGTGGCACGTGCGGCGTCGTGACGGGATCGTGAGCGGCGCACCTCTCACGATCACTCCTAGCTACCTCGCTCTTCCCGGTGTAGCCCGAGGAAGTTGAAGGTAGTGGAGAGACAGACCTGACGCTCCCCCCACCCCCCCCCGCTCGCTGGCAGGACCAGCGTACGTGGGGGGCTGCAGCCGATCACCAACCCAAGCGTTGGGGATCGATCTGCAGGCCTGGCCGTGCCGCTCACCTGTGGCGAGCGGCTCGACTGAGCACGTCGACCCGGTCCCGTGCGTCAGACGAGCTGCTGCTGAGTCACCGTCATCCGCCCGTCCCTGGTGGGAGCGGCGGTCAGGTGACCTTGCAGAGCTCGCTTTCGCCGTGAGACCGGTGAGCGTCCTCGCGGCACGTCAACCGCTGGTACCAGCCGAGGCTGGTACCGTCGGTCTGAGGGGACCTGGGGGACCTCTTCCCAGCCTCCACCCGTGGCCGGTCAGAGACCGTCACGTCCACCAGAGGTCGCTGGTACCGGCTGTCGCTGCTAAGAGAGCCGGCTGGGGCTTTCCTGGCGAGAGTCACCTGAGCGGCTCTCGCACAGTCTTCTGCTCCGTGCCTCGGTCATGACGCTGAGCGAACTCAGGCGTCTTAACTTTGGCTGCACGGTCACCCGAAGGAGATCGTACACTCGGAACTTCTCGCGGACGAGAAACCGAGCCGGTACCTGGCTTAGCAGCAGAGCTGCCAAGACCAGGCTAGGGTGTACCAGCGGTAGCCAGCACACACCCTTGCGTCCCCGTCTTCTTCTTCTTCTCAGAAGGGGAGACGGGCCCCGTTCCCGAAGGAACAGGAGGACCAGCAGAAGAAAACCCCCCCGTCACACGGAATGTGACGAGCCCTTCGAAGTTCCCGAAGGAGTCTTCTTAGGGGAATAACAAAACCCGGTTACCAGCTGGTCGCTGCGAGAGCGGCCGCTGGCCTGGCGAGAGTCACCTGAGCGGTTCTCGCCAGCCTTCTGCTCCGTGCCGTGGTCTTGGCGCCGAGCGAACTCTGGCGCCGAAACTTTGGCTGCACGGTTCCCTCCCGAGGGAGAGCGTACACTCGGGATCTCCCTCCCGCGAACGAGGACCGAGCCGGAACTGGCGTGAGGCATCGCGCTAGCACCAGGCGAGGAGGAAGTACCAGAGCTAACCGATACTCCTCTGGTCCCCGTCTATCTCTTCCTTACGGAAGGGGAGACGGGCCCCGCTCCCGAAGGAGCAGGAGGACCAGCAGAAGGACCCCCGTCCCACCTCGGTGGGACGGGCCCCCCTTAGAAGTTCCCGAAGGAGACTTCTTATTAGCAGCCGCCTTCTTCTTCTTCGGCTTATGGGCCTTAGAAGTCGAAGGGGAAGAGGCAGCAACAGACGAAGACGAAGATGACAACCTTCCTCTTCTTCGTCAGCTCACGCAGGAACAGTCGTCAGGTCCTCCATCCAGGCCAGAGTCGGGCCTATTGCCGAAGCAACACGGCCCGACTGCACCTGTCCGGAAGGACCTGGGACTGGGGAAGACACACCATGGGCAGGACCAGCATGGACAGGCGCAGGAAACCAGGAGCGACAGGAACAGCAACCAGCTCAGGAGCGGCAGGAACAGCGGCAGCGGTAACACAGAAGGGACAGCCAAGCCAGTAGCGGGAACCACATCAGCGACAGGTACGGCAGGCCCAGCCATCGCCATCGCCTCTAGAATCATCGGCAGTCCAGCGTGGTACTGGGCGGTCGGGTCCCAGGGGCAGGGGCAGCTGCTGGAACAGCGGATAAGTCTGGGGCAGGCAACACGAAGAAAAACACAGGCGGCGGCGGCATACCCCTCCCCTCGGTACGGCGGCGACCGGCCCTAGAAGCGGCAGACGGCGTCACCGACACAGCATGGGGAGTGTAGACCGATGCGGGGGGAAGCAAGCATAAGCTGGGCCCGTGCAAGGTTGTAGTGGAATGTGACCACTCCAAGGTCACCGCCCCAGACCTCGCTAGACTCTGCAGCAGATCGTGGATGCTAGGCACGCCCTGCAGCCGCACGTGGGCGGTCCATACCTGTCCAAGGTCGTTCTCCCACGGATGTAGCACCTGCGGTAGCACAGACAGATTAGTAAGAGGGGTTTCCCTCGCGCACGGGGGGGGGAGACATGCCCACCCCGAACGGAAGGAAGAAGACCCCCAAAAACAAATACGAGGAAGCTGAGCGGGGGGGCAGAAAAGAAGACGAAGAATCGTCGGATACCAAGGGGAGTCGCGGGAGAGCTTTCCGACGACTTCCTGGCAGACCTTCGCTTCCCCTACCCGCACAGCAGTGAAAAGTAATATGAAATGAAACAGATACTTGCACTTGCGATTCCACTTTCATAGAACTTAAAGAGGGAAAAATCAATTCCCGGTAAGAGCGGAAACTTGATCCATAATAATATGATGCTATCATAAATATATATGAAATGAACAATACTGCACTTGCTATTTTCACCTTTCACAGCAATAAAATCGTAAGGATTAATTCCCGGGTAAGAGCGGAAATTGATCCAAAATTAAATTTGATGCAATTAATAAATGAAAAGAAAACTGCATTGCGAATCCACTTTCATTGCATTCTATTCATACAAAATAAGAGGCTCTTGCCGAGCGCAATCAAGCTCTCGGCACGAACGCACAGGCAAAAAATAAAAATAATGAAAAAGTGTACTTACATCTTTCAATTACACACTTTCGCCCAAAATACATGACTCGGCGCGAGTGCGCCCGCCCTCGGCACCGAGACATAATTCAAGGGTTCAATTCATGAAAAGAGCGGAAATCGCCGTCTCTACGGCGATAGTTCCATGTTGATTCATAATTAAGTGAATAGAAAATGAAAACAGTGTACTTACAGTTTCATTTTCAAGTCAAACCAAACCATTAGTAAAAAACACAATATAAACAAAGCATACGACGATGAAGCGGGCAGAGAGCGATGACGAACACGTCCTTCACACCCGCGGCCGAAAGCAAAAGTGATTCTTCACCTCTCGGGCGCGCTGGGCGCGCGCACGATCGGACAAGCAGTTAACTACCGTTCTCCCCTTGTTCGAAGCTTACGACCGTCCCAGCTGCCGCTAGTTACCTTCCTATTGTTAAAGGACCGAGGGTTTGTATTACGTATCGGAACAAAGTGAGTCTTCACCTCTCGCGCGCAGGGCGCGCGCACGATCGGACCAAGCAGTTAACTACCGTTCTCCCTTGTTCGAAGCTTACGACCGTCCCAGCTGCCGCTAGTTACCTTCCTATTGTTAAAGGACCGAGGGTTGGGTATTACGTATCGGAACAAATACTTGATTACAAAAAACTTGATTGACAACTAAGCAGCATGTCTACTATGGGTTTCAGAGACAGTGCAAGCACGTTTTTTGGGCAATACCTATTTCTGTAACGAACACTCGTAACAGAACGAGATTTTGCTATAGTGCATTAGACCCAGTGCCGTAATTTATAAGGGTATCGTGAATCACTAATCGTAAAGAATAACGACACTTGTCCTTGTACCAAGAGACAAAAACTCCATTATGCAGAATGGATATGAACACGCGTAAAAATCTCCACCTACCGACCCCCCCCCCCCCCCCCCCCCATCGCCACCCCTTTCCTTCTCTGTTCCTGGGCCTCTCTCTCTCTCTCTCTCTCTCTCTCTCTCTCTCTCTTCTCTCTCTCTCTGTTGCCATTCGGTTTGTGTTGACCCTCCAAAACTGGGTATAAGACTATACACAAAACGTTGAAATTGGTGAAATTAGGCTAAGTATTGGAAGTAAATATACATAAATATTAAAGCAATTTTATCATTATTGCATTACTATGACAACTAGAATTCATGGAAACGGTTTATAATAATGAAACGGTGTATGTGTGAAGCCTCCACTAATGTGGCAACGATGATTTTGCCATTCTTAGCATGCAAACATTAAAGGTTACATTTTATTTCTGGCATACGATTTTTAAGAAATTTCAAAAATACTAATATACTGAAATCAATGAAAAGTGCTAGCAAAAACAAAAAAGCAAAAAGAAAAAAAAAATATGTATATAATTCAGTTATCCGTAGTCGTTCCTCTATGCACGTATCCGTAATCGTTCCTCTATGGTTTTCGGCAGCCAGATGTACGAAAACTTTAGAAACATTTGATTCTTATCTACTTTAGAAATATCTGTAATTTTTCGGGGTAATTTGGTTGCAAAAAAGGGATAATATACATGAATTAAATCAAAATTTTTAAATAACGAAGTAAATTTAAACTAAATAACGAGTAAAGTAAACAATTTAGGGAATAAAACTTTGCAGTTTCGTCGTCTGTCGTCGTCTGCTGTTCATAAACTGTGTTTGTGGCACTCGCGCTTAGAAACCAGGAACAGCAACGGGTTTAAAGTGCAATGTGGAGTGAACTGAGACCAAAATGTGTATAATAACAATCAAATAAGCACTGTGGAGTTTCAGTTGCGATGGCAGTAAGGATAAAAACCACCGATTACAAGGTAAGAATGAATTCAGTTCAAACCATAACCCCGGGAATAACAAGTTTCATACTTTCACTAATATAGGCAACAAATGTTTTTTGTATTGTGCTGATTACAACTGCAAATCTTGAGTAAGATCAATAAACATTACATATATACGCTAACATTGTTCAAATGAGTGCTGGGAAGGCTGGGGAAAGATGGTGGCCGTCACTGATCAGAACCTTCCATGCAAAACGTACCCGCCATATTGGATTTCAAAACTGCCTTGAAAACATATTTTACGAAGAGCGTCACATGCTTATTTTAGTTCGTATGGGGCTTTCATATATCACATTATGTTGACGAAACTTCAGTCTTTTAAATGGTATGCTTAGAGTTGCAATTGTATTCTTGTTTCACCAATTAAATATCGAGTGAATAAGACCCGTCCACCGTGTTGAGGGTTGGCCTGCCGTGGTGTTTTACCCTAATTCTAACCTAACCTAACTTTATAGCTAGACAGTGCCCTACACAATAAAGGCATTTTGACATTGGATCAAATAACTTAAATAAAGTAAAATAAGAATGTCTAAGGAGATACCTAGTAAATACCACTACTGAAGAATAATGAACACCCAACAGTAATTTTCAAGTTCTACATAGGTAAACAAAAACTGAAAATTATGATTTGGACTGTTAGACCCCCACAAGCAATGAATAGTAACAAAATTATCACGAATTTAATTTATTTACAGGTCACTGGAACATGCTTAGTTTAATATGGCGTACTTCATCAAGTAGGTACTAGGTACCTAACTATCGAGTGAATAAGACCCGGCCAGCGTGATGATGGTGGACCGTCCGTGATTGTTAACCCTAGTTTGCTTACACAGCCTAACCTTAATAGCCTATCTATGGAGTACTCTTCTGGCCGTGGGCTTCTCACTCTACCATAATGTGCTCAATTTACGTATCTGTCTCTTTTGAGTTAAATGTATCAACAAAAGATAACCTACGTTGCACCAACGAACTAAAAATGAAGACACAATCTGCTGGAACAAGGAGGTTTGTCTGACCAATCTCGTCCGACACTAAGGTAGTAGGTAGCTAGTAGCTACTAGCTAGGTAGCTTGTTCTAAACATAGATATAGGTATAAAAAGAAGTGGCAATGGCGGATACAACGTTACATGACACTGGTCACGGATTACATCAAGCAACGTCGTATTGTACGTGGCAAACTGTCGCCTGGTCATACCTTAGTAGTTACCTACTAGTACCTAGGCATAGCTACATTTGCAGCTTTGGCAATCTGTATCTTACTATTTTCGTGATGGATTTGTCACCTACCTTGCCTGAGGTAGACTCCATTTGGCTTACTTCTACGCCATACTTACCACGTAAAGACAAGTAACCCGGTCAAGATAACTCCATGAAAAACAAAAAATAAAGTTGCAGAAACAGTTATCTCAACAAACTTCAAAACATTTCCCCTGACGTAACTTATTCGAGACAGGTTCAGTTCCAACTACAATGCTGAACTTTGCCTCTGCAACGGCACCCAATTTTCCCATTTGTATTACATGTTTTCTTTTTATCTTGTTTGTGCTGTAAGATTTTTTCTCCTCACTTGTACTTTTATTGAATGAAAACTTGCCACCAATTTCATATGGTTTGTTGTAGTTCAACTATACTTTTTCTTTTCTGTATTACTGGCACAATAGCAAAACAAGAAGAAAAATAGACGAATTAGATCTTCTACTACATCCTCACAGAAATTGCAGATGGATCTTTTTCGTGTACTCACGTTTATTTCTGTTCATAAATTATGATGCATAGTTCATGCCCAGGATAGAATTACTGATGCGAATGCGTTGTCGTATATTTTTGCTCTTTAACTTCTCCTTTCAGTTTCTTGTATATTTCTAAAGTCAATTTATTTTCTAATTCTTATTTCCACTTATCATCATCTAGCTGTCTAGTTTCGAATTTAGTTTGTATTTCTTTTGTTTCCTTTTTTCTTTAATTCAGGTCATTCTCTTCCATATACCTTATTAGGTTCCTTTTTTTCTTTATTTTGGGTTCTTACTATGCTCAGCTTCCCATCTACTTGTCTTCTTAGAAGATGCTCATATATATCCCTTTAGTGTTACTGTTTTGCTTATGGTAGTTAGCCTATGTGTCACTGCCTTTTATTTGCTATTGTTATTACCTGTGGGTTTCAAGATGATCGATTGTTAGTATCTGTTCAACTCTCGTGGCCGAATATCCTAGCTTTAGGAATGATATAGACTGCTGCTGTTTAGTGGCCGGAGTGCATTGTTTAGAAACATCTAAAATATTTCGTGGTTATTGTTGCAGAAATGGATAAAGGATAAGAATTAAAGTATAGTTTCCAGTCTGATTTTGGTGTGTGCAGTGGCCAGATCTTTCGTGCCCCGTGGCTGGCAAAGGAAGACGGTAAGACAGAGTATTTTGAATACTAATTAACTGTAATAATACTATCTGGTTGTGCACGATTACGAAGGAGAGAAGGAATTTTATTCTTTTTAGTTTACAGAGAAATGGTAATCAAGAACTGAGTTTTGTAAGTGCCTTTTTTAAAATGAAGTTGAATTTGCAAGATTTAGTTTGGTGTACAACCAAGCGATATAGACTATGCAATTTGTCATCACTCATACTTGTCTGTAATGGTAGAAAAACACAGATACACGGTAACAGCCAGGAGTCGGGAAATTATGACACCTTGAAACATCTCTGATTAACATTCATATCCAAAGTCAATCATTAAATCATCCAGCTGTCTCTCCTTAAACAGAACACACACTCAAACCTCAAGACTCGGGGTTCTGCTATCTCTGTTTTGTTTTACAATATCTTCATATGAGGAATGAGGCTGCAAATGTTACCCCGCAGACATTTGGTGACTCACATCACATAGAGCAGTGAGAATGCTACATTTTCCTATTTCTGGACCCACACATGTCGTGAAAAGTAACTGGCATTTTCCTAATGAGAAGAGGTTCGTTTGTTATCTGCGGTACTTTGAAGAACTTAATCAGGTCTACTCTCATTCTTTTGGTCCCTAAGGAAGCAATGTCCTGGTTACCACTCGATACTACTCTTTTTTTCCATTGGAGGTAATGGCTCCAGAAGGTGTCAGCATTCTATCAGTGTTCGTGGGTGAAAGTGTTAGTTCAACGTCATCTTTCACGCGCCCCAACCCCCAGTAGATGTTTTAATATATAATTATATACCGCTAAAATACTGACAGTCTAGACCTAATTTTACTTCATGTATGTATGTATGTATTTCTTAAGACACTAATTGTTCAATTTCACTTTCTAAATTCACGCATACCTTAACGAATTCTGTATGTTTAAAAAAGTTAAACGTTCATGTTTTTCCTTTTACAGTATTTCGTTAGCTAGATTTGTTGTAACAAAACATATAAAGCAGGAAACTAAAGTTTACGTATTTTACGCTAAAAGAGAATATTATTGATAAAAATGATTAATTTGAATCAATAAATTTAATATGATTTTAATCATATTTTGTTTCATAAATTCTTTTAATCGCGTTTTAAATAAAAATACAGTAGCTAATTTACTGAATATGTCCTATAAATAAAGCTCAGATAATGCGATGAAATGTTAAAAAAAAACATAAGGAACCGTATTTTAGCTGCTGATATTCTTAAATCAAAAGCGTTTAAGTTATACATTACAGCACCCCTTAGAATCATAGAATGAATCTTATGTTTTTCCAAGATATTGCCAGTTATTGTTGTTAAGTAAATCTTTTAAATGATCTAATTCTGACTCGTCCATGTTATTTAAGATATAATTTAATAATTATTTATGAAAGATAGTTTTTGATCAACCATTACATATGAGGCGGTTTCATTATTATTACTATTTATTTTTTAGTCCCGTTACGACATGGAATGATGCCTGTGTATTGATTTACAAGACGACTTAACAAAAGCTCCCGGAGCTGGCTAATATTTCCGTAATATCAAGTTCATTAATCGCGTAATATTTATAATTATATAATTTTCTGAGATGGACACCTATACAATGCCTATTTAACTACTATTTGTTATTATATGGTGTTTTGCTTGTACTTTTGCGTCATCTGACTGGCTGTATTACCAGCTACATAAGAGCAAAATACCTTTCAGAGCTCTCATTTCTAGTTGTAATATTCATTTATTAAATCTAATGCTTATAAATGGTAATTTTAATAAGAACATTAATTAATAGCTTATTAATTTTATTGACAAAACTTTTATATATATGTAAAATATTTGAGGCTTAGACAATAGTTATACACCACAAAAAGCCCGAATAAGGAGAGCTGCTATCTAATGTTTTAATTGGATATATTTTAACAAATTTTTGCCTAAAAAATATTAATATTTAGCACCAAAGAAAATCATATTTTACTTATAATCTATCTGGAAAACTAATTTGTTAAAATACCCATTTCATACGTAAAATTGAAGATTAATTTTTCGATGTAAACAAAAACAGTTGTCAGTTATTATTAAAGTTTATTTTTGTCAAAAAGTAGTTACTTTAACTGTCAATAGATGGCATCAACGGTCAGAATTACGTAAGCTTAATTGCCTGGAATTCCTAAGAGAACGTCTAAAATCTAATAAATAAAATGTTATGAAGCAATTAAATAATTTGAATAACTAATATACCCATGGCTTAAATGTGAGCCTGTAATATAATATGGCTGAAATTGGACATATTATGGGTGTAATATTATTTTTATGAACTTTTTAGGAAATTAGGACCGTCTGATTCTCCAAGACTCCAACTGTCAACAATCATAAATTGACAACAAACCTTCATGAACTGTCTAATAACTTGTCGGCAAAATCTAACTATGTGAATATATGTGTAAGTATTGCTTTTATTCAGTCCAAGATTGTGCATTGTGTATGTCGCGATGTTTAATATATAGTAGTTACTACTTGTTTATTTATCAGCTGTTCCAACAAAAGAAGTACTAGTCTTGATTAGAAGGAAGTCATAGGTAGGTAGTAGCTAGTAGTATGTCAGCCATGTTGACAGTTCCCCTACATTATGCCCTCCAGATACGTCCCTTGTGGCAGGTTGGAAGTAAAATATTGTTTCTAAGTATCATACTACGATTAGGTATGTTAAAGAAAGTCTTAAAATTCCTAATTGTCAGAGATAGCCTAGGTAATGTTCTGCAGCCAAGATTCACAGGCAAAGGTGTAGGGAGGGGTTGCTTCACCTTTAGGATAGGTACTCTGCTGATGGTAGGTTAAGTACTTCAATCAGGACAGGAAGTCCATTTTCGGTTACCTTGGGACAGCAGACCCCAAATTTTTCTAGCCTGAATAGAAAGTGAATTTTAAATTACTCAGAAGTTTTATTCAGTTTCGATATGCAATACAGGGTAAACAACCGCAGTCGATCCATCGTCATTGCATGGTTCTGCCTTATTCATTCCATATTTAATTGGTGAAACAAGATACAATTACATCTGTAAACATACCATTCAAAAGATTGAAGTTTCGTCAACATAATGTGATACCTACTATATGAAAGTGCCCTGCGAACTAAAATAAGCATTGTGAGCTCTTCGTAAAATATGTTTCAAGGCAGTTTTGAAATCCAATATGGCGGCAATCTCGTGACTTGCCGTTCGTAACCACAGACAATCCATTATCTTTCCCTGCCTTCCCAGCACTCATTTGAACAATGTTGACGTACATATGTAACGTTTATTGATCTTACTCAAGATTGCAGTTGTAAACTCAAGATTGCAGTTGTAATCAGCACAATAAAACGTTTTGTTGTCTGCCTATATTGGTGAAAGTATGAAACTTTTTATTCCCGGGGTCATGGTTTGAACTGAAATTCATTTTTACCTTGTAATCGGTGGTTTTATCCTCACTGCCATTACAACTGAAACTCCACAGTGCTTATTTGATTGTAATTATACACATTTTGGTCTTAATTCACTCTAAATTGCACTTGAACCATGCTGCGGTTCCTGGTCCCTAAGCGCTCACTCCAGCTTTCCCAGCTCTCATTTGAACAGTGTTAGCGTATATATGTAATGTTTATTGATCTTACTCAAGATTGTAGTTGTAATCAGCACAATAAAACAACATTTTGTTGCCTATATTAGTGAAAGTATGAAACTTGTTATTCCCGGGGTCATGGTTTGAACTGAATTCATTTTTACCTTGTAATCGGTGGTTTTATCTTTACTGCCATCATAACTGAAACTCCACAGTGCTTATTTGATTGTAATTATACACATTATTGGTCTTAATCCACTCCAAGTTGCATTTGAACCACGTTGTTGTTCCTGGTTCCTATATAAGCACTCAGTCCACAAACACAGTTACGAGCAGCAAACGACGACACTGTTTATGAGATGCAAAGCTTTATTTCCTTAATTGTTTACTTTACTCATTATTTAGTTTAACTTTACTTTGTTACTTCAAAATGTTTATTTAATTCATGTCTATTATCCTAATTCACGTCTATTATCCTTTTTTTGCAACCAAATTACCCCGAAAAATTACAGACATTTTCTAAAGTAGACTCATCCAATGTTTCTAACCTTTTCATACATCTCGGCTGCTAAAACCATCGCGGAGCAGACGACAATTAGTGGATTTTATATATATATATATATATATATATATAGTATATATATATATATATATATATATATATATATATATATTTTACTAGCACTTTCATTGATTTAAGTTTGGCAAAATCATCGTTGCCACTTTAGTGGAGCTTCACACACACGCCGATGCATTATCATAAACTGTTTCCATGAATTCTACCAATAATGATAAAATTGCTTTAATATTTATGTATATATACTTCCAATACATAGGCTAATTTCACCAATTTCCACGTTTTATGTTAGTCTTATACCCAGTTTGGAGGGTGAACACATACCAATTGGCAAGAGAGAGAGAGAGAGAAGGGAAAGTGAAGGAAGGAAGAAGGACAGGGATGGCAGTGGAGTGGGGGGAGAGGGTAGGTGGAGCTTTTTACTGCTGTGTTTTCGTTATCCAAGTTGCTGGATAATGGAGTTTTTGTCTCTTGGTACAAGGACAAGCGTCGTTATTCTTTACGATTAGTGATTCACAATACCCTTATAAATTACGGCACTTGGTGTAATACACTAGTATAGCAAAATCTCGTTCTGATACGAGTGTTCGTTACAGAAATATTGCCAAAAAACGTGCTTGCACTGTCTCTGAAAGCCATAGTAGGTATGCTGCTTAGTTGTCAATCAAGTTTTTTGTAATCAAGTATTTTTTACAAGTTAGCCATGTTTAAATTTGCATTTTCTCAATCAAAACATATTCTCCTCAATTCAAACTTTAATCTTTAACGACTTTCTGGTCATTGCATATTCGGCCCCATTAATTTCTTATGGTGCGAAAACAGACAGAGGCCTCCCAGGGATCGGAAACGCGATTGCGTTACGGCGGTAATCCGGCAGTAAAAACAGCCTTTATATAATCCAAAAAAGTAAATAATAAAGATATATATGCGCATTACGATTATAACAATTACATGAATAGCTGATAACAGTCTGCATGAATAACTGGTAAACTGTTCTGCAAGAAAGTTGAGATAGCAATTAATTTACATTAGGTACGAAAGTTAAGATGTTGTGACGTCATAATACACAACTTAAAAGAACGTTCTAATTCCGAAAAATAATTACTTAAATTTGAGTCAGGAATTGAGTTGCTTTTTCAATAACGAATATTTTCAAATTAATCATTATAAAAATGTAAAATATTGATGTTTTACTATTTACTTAAATAATTATCTAGTGCACACTTCGTCGTCATCTTCTACCAAAATAGTAGTTGTTCCGATACGTAATACAAACCCTTTAACAATAGGAATGTACACTCGGCAAGGAATGTTAAGATACAGTTTTTTTGTTTTAAAATCTTTGGACATACAGTGTTCAATAATGCCACACCTGGCAACTCTAGAAAGGGGGCGGAGCTTCAAAATCATAGCGTTTGTTGCTTTCTAGATTTCCATTAACTTTACACCATAAAGATTCTGTAGAGGTCCTTTAATAATTAACACTTAAATGTAGACACAGGCTCTATATTATTTGTTAATGTTGGTTTGGTAACGTCAGTTCAGGGTAGAATATCGGTCATCCTTCTTTAAAACCTACTGTGAAACCTTGTTTATAAGTAATGTTTGACACTCAACTGACGTAACATTCATGCGTAATTGAAGACGGATCTTAAACAAT
The DNA here is from genome assembly GCF_015104395.2 of Macrobrachium nipponense. Taxonomy (NCBI): domain Eukaryota; kingdom Metazoa; phylum Arthropoda; class Malacostraca; order Decapoda; family Palaemonidae; genus Macrobrachium; species Macrobrachium nipponense. The sequence goes on along the minus strand of NC_087215.1, from coordinate 18,297,933 downwards.
GAGGGAAAGTGTTTTAAAATTTGGTCAGTACTTGTGGAAATCGTGAGGAACAATACAGTAAAGAATGCAATATTATGGCGATAGAGAGAGAGCGCGCGCAAGCATACGCCTATCGATAGAGATACTTAATTCATTATATTTCTTTGAGAGATTAAGTGACAATATTTTTTTTGTTTTTTCAAATGTTTCAAAAGTAGAGAGAGAGCACAAGCATAGGCCTATCTATAGAGATACTTAATTCATTATATTTAATTTGAAAGATTGAGTGATAATATTTTTTCAATGTTAAAGTGAATGAGAGAGAGAGAGAGAGAGCACAAGCATAGGCCTATCTGTAGAGATACTTAATTCATTATTATTTACTTTGAAAGATTGAGTGATAATATTTTTTCAAATGTGTTTTAAAAGAAAGAGAGAGAGAACAAAATCTGCTTATGTGAAAGCTTAGGCCTATTTATAACTACTTAATTTCATTATATTTTCTTTGGGAGATTGAGTTACATATTTTTAAAGTATGTTTTAGAAGTGGGAGAGAGAGAGAGAGACGAGAGAGAGAGAGAGAAATTATAGTATTGGTGACGGACTTGTGACAGGGAAAGGCAGAATAAAGAGCGGTGAGTCGGTACACAGATACCTGGGAAACGGGATGATATGACTGCCAAGATCGCGCTGCACTATGCTAAATAAAATTTGAAGGATCATAATATTCAAGTCAATTTTCTAAGAAATCCATACCCTAATCTTGATTTAATTCGACAGTGCCATAACATTCAAAGATTGTAAAAAGACTTGGAAAAATTTTAGACACAGGCTGCGGTCATTCTTGCTTTCTTGATATAATCTGAACTTTTGAAAATCGGGTTTCATCCACAAATAATTCCCGAAAAAAGCTGTGTTAAGTAAAAATAGTTATTACCACAAATAACCCAATTTGTATTGCACAGACAATTAAAGTTTTATATTGTGCAAATAATGCTGATGTGTTGGGAGATCTCTCAGCCTCGCAGCAAAGAAATGCAGTCGTGTAGGGCTGTAGGCTACTACGAACTGCTTGTAATGGGAGCATATAGCCAGAACATCTTTGAGCTGATGTGCTACTTTAACCTTGATAAAGATTTATGTTAAAGACGGTAGCTTTGTAAACAGCAACTAGCATTCGATCCATGTCAACGTCAAAGTAATCAAAGTGTGAAATCCGTTTCGTAAGCCAGTATCCAGTGACCTGCGCGCTTTCCCGCTCGAAGTTCTAGGGCTCCTCCACATCATAGAAAACGCTCTTGCGGAATGCAACTAGATTTGGTCAACCTACCTTAGCCTTAGCAACATTGGCTGCCATTGACGTCAGCTAGCATTAAACGCTTTGGAATACAAACATGAGTTTGTAGAAGCAAAAAATAATTGCATTCACCACTTACAATGATACAATAATATCCCCGTTCATGAAGGAAAACGAGTATATAATGTCGTCGTGATACATAGTACTACAATCAGAAATTCACATTCTATCTAACAGATCTCTATGAACGAATCCATCTGAGAAATTCCCATTACTTCGGACATATATCGTGTTTTTAAGTATCTGAACAGTTTTGTTTTGCAGTTTTAACTAATATGACATAATTTGCAGTGTATTTTCATATTCTAGATTAAATTTAGCGATATTGTGTCTTTTCAGTAAAAATAAATGGGAAATTTGATGAACGAAAGCTAATGAAAACTGTATCTTCAGTTTTCTTGTCGAGTGTACTTACGGCGTAGCTGGAATTACGGCCGTTGAATCTTGAACAAGGTGGTTAGGCAGTAACCACCGTGGGGAAGGCTAGCCAGCCCAGATGTAAACACCCGGCTGACTGGTCGTTGATCATTTTTCCCAGTGGGATCCTTTTGGTTTATTTATTGCATTTAAATAATTATGCATATACGGTGTATGATATTAATATTAAACAAAGGTTGTCTTTGGTTTTTCAATTAATATTCAAACCCACTTTTTGTGATACCCTTTGACACCGCCCCTCTACTGGTGTTAAGAGTCGGCAGCTAAGGTATGCAAACATATGAATTTACATTCTTTCGCCCTTTAATACTGGCTCAGACCTGCATGAGGACGAGATATGTATTTATCGTGAGGATGAGACATGTATTTAACGTTAGTAATATTGATCCTGTAACGGGACATGTATTCATCCGGAAATTACGCTTACGCTTGCGAATTACCAAGGGAACTTCAAAGGTTTGTCCGTGTTTTGTTGTTATGGTAATTTCTCTTCTCCTTCTTCCTTTCACTTGCTATCAGGAGAAGGTACAAGGATGGGGGTGTGGTGTTGATGTTGGGGGATCTCCTCTCACTTCGGAGGGCGGTGCCCTTGGATGCGTGAGGAGTATCCTCATTACTTTATTTTTTTTACCTTATTTTACAGACAGTTTTTTTCCAACTGTCCATCCGCCTGTGGTGTTTCCGTATGGTAACACTGTGTCCCGGGCTTTAGATAGTTACATTCAGCTTACATTCAACAACAATAATAATATCCTATTTCGAATATTAACGGTGTACTTCGCATACAGTAAAAATTATTAAAACAAACCTTTTCAGTTGCAAATGTACACCCAGATATCCTTTTATTTACCTAAAACTTACACATATCGTAACTATTTAAAGCCCGGGACGCAGTGTTACCATACAAAAACACCACAGGCGGATGGACAGATGGAAAAAATAGAGTATAGTGGTGATTGTGTTTTCAGCAATATTGGTTGGATGCTCTTCGTATTGGTTATCCTAACCTTGGAATTGTACCTATGACTCGTAGCATGTTGCGTACTGATCTTCGAGCGTGTGTACTGATCCCCTGCTGATAATCATATTCATTACCACTACTACCCGGGAGTTATGTGACTGGACGAAGCTGTCGCGCTGCCCTGTGAAGTTTATCTACTCCTGATGGTAGAAGTCTGGCAGAAGGAGAAACCGAAGAGGAAGAGAGCTCGTCAAGTGTCGTCATCCCTCCTCTTCTAGATCATCATATCTTCATGCTTCCTCCCCTTCAACTTTTAAGGCTGTGCCGTAAAAGAGAAGGGGGTCTCCCCCCCCCCCCCCCACCCCCCAAGAAGTCTTGTCTCGGGACTTGTAAGGGTCTGTCTCGCTCCGGTGAGACATGTGGGTCTTCCGCTGGTCCTCATCAAAAATTAAATGCTTGATGGGTGATTATTATCATACCTTTTGTGCAGTAAAACAAGGTCAAAAGATGACATTACTGGGAGCACTGCAATAAGTAGTGTTACGAAAATCAAATGGGCAGGAATTAATATAATTTTCATCCTAATTGAAACAAAGGATGTTAAGTAATTCTTTGTACTATATTCAACCGAAAAATACCTTTCAGATATCTGAATTGTAGTTAACGTTCTAAATACTAAGAAAATTGGAAAAAACTTTAAAAAATGACTATTCATTAGAGGGCGGGTTTTAATAAATTTTAAGAGTACGAAGTACTTAAAGGTTATTTGATCCTAAACCTATGCAATATTGTTCATATTCAGTTATGGTTAACTGAAGGCTAATTTCTTGAACTTTAAATATTGTCAAGAGTTTTCTGGTAAGTTTGGTACTAAACATTACGTTACTTGATATTTGTCAAGGAAGGAGGTGAATAAGAAGGAAAGTATAGAAATTTCTAAAAGTATATATATGGGACTGTAAGTTGGGAACGAAGTGTGGCTTTCATACACAACAGGTGAACTTGGTCGAATTGATACCAGTAACTAATTTCACGTGGATAAACACTAATACCACGATTAGCCTAGACTTCAATCCTAGCAGGAAACTACTTTGTAGCTGCCGATTTCACTCTTATTTTTAATATTGTTTTAGTTTAATCACGAAGTTTGTATAATAAGGTGATAAGATTGCATTACTGGGAGAACTTTTAATAAAATAGTATACTGCAAATGCCTAAAGGGCTAGATTTACTATTTTAGTAGCCTTGTAATAACTTTAAAAACGTTATGATAATATTGGAAAAAAACTGGAGATTCATTTAATGAAGAGGATGGTTACGATTGAGAAAATACAAGTGCACGAGGTGCTGGAATGTCATTCACGGTGTTCACTACTATGAGATTCAGGGCCTCTGTAACACGGTTTTTTCACAATAACTTTTTATCTATGCATTTCATAAATATAACGCTTATTCAGAAGACATATTATATCAACACATAAATTTTGAATGTATTCTGCACTACGTAGGTTGAATAAATTTGGTACTTATAATGTAAAAGTGACCTTTTTTGAAGACGGGCCAACTTACTCAGAGAAAAGGTTTCGAACGCAACTCGTTACGTAACTTATGACATCATTTCTTTCCTCTTTCTCGATGGATGATTGGCTATACGTAATGAGGCTAAAACCTCTGGCAACAATGACATACAAATTTAAATACAAGCAAAGCAGTACACCTTTATGAACTCTGGAACCTCGCCACTGATAATTGTCATAATGAACAAACCAACAAAATATGTTAATAAATACAAAAACACTTCGATTATTAGTCTAACTCCCAAAATAAGTTTCCAAAGAAATTACAGTCTACTTTATAGGTCACAATCAGATTGACAAGATGTAGGGAATAGTTGGTAATTACCAAAAACATAATGGACAAGCTTGATTTGATAACTGCTATATCCAATGTCAAGCAATTTTTATTTATTGGCTATCTACCTATTTACTGAAAAAAAAATAGCCGGTACCGTATATTGGCTTTAAACCTTCACCAATAATTATCGTCAGAATGGTGACTTCATGAGGCTCCACCCACTTTCGCCTCGTTATAATTCAGGATAACACTGAAGGCTACCATGGGCATTGTTGGATTAGAAAATTTAACTTCTGGCTATAAAAACTAATTTCTCGAGTAGTTGCAAGAAGTGCTAAATGATCCTCAAGGATCCCAGCAGTTGGTCTAAACATTTAATTCATGTATATTACTGCTATACTGTTGCAGCACTACTGCTACAGTAGTATTACTACGCTAGCACTGATACCCCACCCACATCTATGTATCATTCCGCCATTCATAAAGACTTTTGGGTTTCAGAGCCGATGGCATTTCTGTCTGGTGGATGGGCGGGGCAACATTTAGTCAAAAGGTGTTTGTTTACCTTGCTTACGTAATGAATGTTTTTCGACTCTTGGCTCGTAATCATTGGCCATGGCGTCGGCTAGTTCATTTTTACTCTATAAAAATCAAAACTATCGGGTTTAGGTTATTGATAATGCTGACAAAATTTGTGTGTGGTTGTAAAATATACATATGTAAACTTTTAGCTACATCCGATGCTTTGACAAGGAGCAAAGTCCAAAAAACCGTGTTACAGAGACCCTGAATCTCATAGTAGTATACCTACGTATGCAGGCTATTCGTCATAGCTTGTCTTATGATAATGTAGCAGCTGTTTTTATATTCCGTTAAGTTTTACATCAGGCTAATGTCCAGAACTTTTAATCTCTTCAGTTGTCTAAGATACAGCTGGTACTGTACGTAACGTCCAGGCCGTTGAAGACTTAGTAAAGCAAAGTCATTGCCTGAAGTAGGGTAGTTCTTAACACTTGAAAATCAACTAAACAGTCTGGTATAGAGAATATTACTGGTTACAGGTGAGATTTAATAATTAAGTGACTTGAATACACACAGGGTGAACTTAGTCAAATGTTAAACTAGTGGCTAATTTCACGTAGATTAGCATTGCACCACGATTAGTTATGACCTCTGTACCAGATGGAGATCGACGATAAGCTTGGTAACTGTTGATTGTACAGTAGTATGCCCTAAGAGCTGGCAAAATAATTTAATCATCAAGATTGTATAAGATTATAAGAATATATTACAGAGAAATGTATGTAGTGAAGAGTATCCTACGAATATTGAAGGAGGTCAAGAGTATTCATTTGAATATTCAACTAAAAATGTATTTGGAAATCTCTCCATTGTCGTTACCACTGCCTCAGTGGCGTGATCGGTATGGTCTTGGCCTGCCACCTCGGTGGCCGCGAGTTCGATTCTAGGGCGTTCTATTGATTGAGGAGTTAGAGATGTGTATTTCTGGTGACAGAAGTTCACTCTCGACGTGGTCCGGAAGTCACATAAAGCCGTTGGTCCCGTTGCTGAATAACCACTGGTTCCATGCAACACAAAAACACCATACAAACCAAACCAAACCCATTGTCGTTACTTTTAGAACATTACAACTACTATCCGACTTACAACCTGCTCGACATACGACCACTCATACTTACAACTTACTTCAGGACAGTTGACCATTGAGTACTTGGCACTGCGCCATCTCATGAGAACTCTCATCACTCAGGCATGAGAACTCATCATCACTCAGGCAGCATCAGTTGAGTTACCCTGCCCTATTTGCAGCATCATTTGGTATTAACTGTACTGTAGACTGAATTGCAAACCAATTTACGTAAGAATCGACTTCTGACATGCGTGCAAGAACCTAACCCCATTGTAACTCAGTGCCTGATTGTACGTAATATATACTATTACATAAATGATTAAAATGTATTAGTAGAAGTACATTATGGTAAAAAGATTGAAATAATGATTGTACATTACATTACAGTACTAAGTAGGCACTTTTATATAGCAAAGGTTTGATAGTATACCCTACCCAGTATGTTGGCCACTTTCTAAGGTTCGACTTACATCCATTCTGACTTACAATCAGTGGGTCGGAACCAAACTTGGTTGTAAGTAGGATAGTACCTGTATTTAAAAAAAATATATTGGAAAAACTAACAAATGAATTTAGAGGATGGTCACTATTAAATTGTAAGTGTCAGGTACTTGAAGGTTATTCACGGTTATTCACTCTTAGACCTATGCAGGCTGTTCATCATTGTGCATAACGTCACTAGACAATTTTGTCGAAACAGTTTAACTTCAATTTATCACTGAGGGCGAAGGATAAGTACAGGAAACACTACTAGGGCGAGTTGGGAGCGCTGATGTAGCTTTCAAACACGAAAGGTGAACTTAGTTGAATATTAGACTAGTGGGGTGGCTATTTTCACGCAGATAAGCATCAGTTCACGAAACTATCTACCTTTTAATTGACAGGGGGAGATATATGCTACGAGAAAGGATTATAATAATCTTTGTGTATAGGAAGATAATGTTGCATAAACGTCTTGAGCACGAGTCGGTAATTATAAGGAGAATTTAGTCTGTAAAAAAGTAATACTCCCTCGACATGACTTAAGGTTCTTTGCAACGTCCCTTCTTGGGGCCCCTAAATAACTGCAACCCCCTTTCATTCTTTTAACTGTACCTCCCTTCCTATTCCCTTTTCTTCCATCTAACTTTTCAACCTCTATAAGAGTTAGCATATAGAGGACACACCAGGGAGCTTGCGCTTGTAGAACGGGAAATCACACATATATCAAAACTCCGTCTATCGTTCCAGTACGCGTCGTCAGTCCTGGAATCACTGAGGTTGGCTCCATGAAAGGGGAGCTGCTGGAATAGTCTGCACATCATTCCTTGGGGAACCTCATTCACGAGTAAGTTTCAGAAGTCAGTTTCAAGTTCGGTTTTATATTGTTTTGTAGAAAATACTTACTTGTTCTTTTGGATTCCAATTGCCAACGCGTTTTCTATTGAAGAATTTGTTTTTTTGCATAGCATTCCTTGGGACGCATAATGGTGTGAGTGCCAGTTTGATCAATTCATTTTAATTTTCTTATATATATAGATATAATATAATTATATATATATCTATATATATATATATATATATATATATATATTTTTTTGATATATATATATATAATATATGTTATATATATATATATATTATATATATATTATATATATATATATATATATATATATATAATATATATATTAATATATATATGCTATTTTATATATATATATCTATATATATATATATATATATATATATATATATAAATGTAGGCCTAGGGTTTTTGATTAATAAATATTGCCAATATATTCACTGTGACCTATGGAATGTGAAGAACAGTGGAGAGGCAACGACCCGAGAGAAAGCTGAACAATGAGTTTCTATGGATGGCGTGAGATAAACTGCTTAGTTAGACAAGTCAATGTACGATAGTTTTATTAACTCTTCTCAAAGTGCCTTTGTGAAACTGGCTCCAGCCAGTAATTGTGAGGCGCTAACGAAGTGTGCGTTCGTGTGTGCGTGTGTGCCTCTTCTATTGAAAATGTTGGATACCCAAGTCTATGGGGGATTTTGATAGAGGCGTCGTCGAGAGAAAGGCAGGATGCCATGGTGCTCTTCGGAGTGGTTTTTTATTAGGTGTGCAAAATGGTCCGGCTGCATGGTTGAGTTGAATTACTTTAGCCAAGTTGAATTACTTTAGTCAAAGGGATGGCTTGTTTGATATCTTGTAAGATGTTCCATTTTATTAACTTTGTCTTTGAACTTGTGTGTGTACTTATGGGATGTGTTCTGTGTCTTTGAAACAGACGGGAGAGACGATTGGTGTGACTATAACTGTTCAGACATTTTTGTTGGGGTTTTAATTGAATTGAGTTAGTCTGTAAGACTTGATTAATTCATTGTTTATTCATTGTTAATAAATGTATTTTATTATAATGCAACTCTCTCATTTTTGTTACTTGTTAGAGTGGAGAGAGAGAGAGAGGGTCTCTGTGTATTAGTTTGCCTTGACGCTCGAGTTACACGTTTACCAAATAAATAATGGGGAAATATTCCCATTACAGGTTTTGGTGGCGAGCGGTTAAAAAGGGGTATAAAAGTTTTTTTTTTTTTTTATGCCTGGAACGCCAATGAAGAGATAGGTGACCAGTTAGAAAAATAACAAGGGGTTATGGCTTAGCGATAGTTTTCGAATGACAAAGCCTTTGTGGGATTGTGGAAAATTTTTTAATTTTTGGTTTTCAGTTACTTAGTGAGAAAAAATGAGAAATATCTATCTGTTAACTGTGCTAAGGGGAGTGGGAAGGATTTTATTGGACTCAGCATTTGGCCCAGGCAGTCAGCCTAGGAGCAGTGGGCACACTCAGTGTGACTTTTGCTTGTGTAATGCCGAGTGCATCCCGAGATGGCCGTGCGGGTGTTGTTATTAGTGCATTACGCGAATTCCGATTCTTTTTGTTCCCATTATGGAATGGTGAGTGTTTAAGAATATAGTGCAGAAGTGACGTGTTTTCTTTATTTGCGCGTGTTTATAATAGACGCATTCGTCTTTGTTTAAAACATAAGGGTGTATAAAGACGTTTTTTCATGCATGTGAACTGTGCTTAGATAGCATATTTGGCTTGGAAACAGAACGGCCACACAATTTTACGGGCTCAGCACATTTCTGCTAACCGCGCACAGAGGCGCGTTGCATGGTGGGTACTACATACCTAAGAGGGGACTACGGGCCTCCCTCGAGGGATAGTGCAGGGGAGGGCACTAGTGTATACCTTGGGAGGGGGTCCTCAGACACTGTTTAAGGGGAGATGGGTACTACTGGTGTATGCCTCGGGGGAGTGTCCTGCCACTTGACTGAGGATGTTTCAATGCTCATTGGGGGGAGAGAAATTTTTTTTTCTCATTGGGGGTGAACTCCTTTTTTTTCTTTGTGTCAGTGTGTTGGGGGATGAGTTTGCCATTGACAATGAATTTCCAATGCCAAGACATCAGCTGATTGATTGGTTGATGAAGTGAAATGCCCGTAGAGTCTTTTTTTTTAAATAAGAGAATTGAAATGCATAGTATGGGTGTATGTTTTCCTTGTGCCTTGGAAGACACAAATATAAGGGGGAAACACAGATTATTATTATTATTATTTTTTATTGTGTTGGAGGGATTACTTTGAAAATGGTGCCGAATGGTGTTGCCAGGTGCCGTGAATGTGGCAATGGTGGTATGTCGTGGTGTATGCTGGAGAAATTGTGTGTCATAAGGTTCAGCATTACTGTTGTATGCTATTTTGAATTTACCCTTGCTTGAGATCTTTGCAAGACAATTGTTACTATGAAGAATTATTATTATTATTAATAATTATTATACTTGAGATGTGTCATGGGAGGGTTGCTAAGTATAATTATCATTACGGAGACTTGTTTTACGAGAGATTTGAGATATTTCATGGGAGATTATTTTATAATTGTTACAGATAATTATTCATGGAGAATTATTACGATGAATTAATGGGAGAAATCTTGGGGGTTAGTTATTTGTTGAGTTTTTGTAACTTTGGAGAATATTTCAGTGATTCGCGAGGATGAGTTTTGATGAATCTTAATGAGTTTTGCTGAATCTTGGTGAATTGTGTTGAATCTTGCTGAACTTTTGCTGAGTTTTGTGCTGAATTCCTTGGTGAATGGATAAGCATTAACATTGGTGATATTTTTTTGTACTGATACTAATGATTTTGATGATAGCTAATTTTGGTGATTTTGCTGAAAGTGATATTTCTGATACTGAGTTTTATATATATATATATATATATATATATATATATATATATATATATATATATATATATATATTGCTACGTATATAGAACGCCTCGCCTTCCCAGCAGTGTTTTAGTTATATTTAATTATAAAAGTAGCAGCCATGCCGTCTCTTGAAGCTACTGTTTGTTGGGAGGAGTGGGGATGTCGTAGGAATGATATTTCCGTCTGACGGAAGCTTAGGGTAAGAGAGGCAGGTCACAAGAGTAGCTAGGTTTCGAGATGGATTTTTTAGGGACTTCTACAATAAGACCTATTTCCTTCCCAATTTGCTGGCGTTGTGTTTACCACCTTTCAGGCAATGCTCGAGGCGGTTTTGGAAGCCCCGTGATTCGAAGCAAGCAGTATCGCTCTCAGTCGGCCGCGAGACGTGGTCTCGGACAGAGGTCAAAATTGCCAGCCTCCCAAAATTAGGCTACCACGACGCACTGGTGGACCCGGACCCCAGACCTGAACAGAGGTTCAGGCCGCATTCTTCTACAAGGATACACAGAATATTGCATAAAGGTACGTCTGAAAGTGTAAACTTCAACCCAGCACCTCTTACTACCATACGACTCTTGCTAAATTCATTTTCAATTCTTATTTTTACCCCTTCTACATCACAAAAGCCCTTTGTCCTCATCGGGCCACGTGCTCCCCTTTGTGACTTGTTAAAGACCAAGCTTTCGTGTATACCTCAGTGAACCATTCAAGTTTACCTTCCCCAATGTTAGGGAATTAATCAGCCTTAATCAAAGCAAGAAGTCATTTTTTCTTTTATGTCGTTTAATCTGGGATTCTTTTCCAGATTCCATGAGTCACGTGCCGTCTCTCTGCCGCAAGTGTGCATTAACCCACGTGAATGAAAATCAGCTTGAATTGAATGAGACTATAAGGCCCCAACGTGGGGCCAATATCATTTAACTTTTCTCCAGGCCAGGCACGGCCTTTGTGTAATAAATAGTTTTAAAGTAACGAGCTGAGTTTCTGGCGACCTTCCCTCTAGAGAAAGAATCAATAATAATCAGTTTACGGTAAGTTCAAGCAATTCCCTCTTGAAATCCCTCAATCATTTCTGTTTACGTATCTAGTCTCTCACACGCCCTAGATACGTAATATTGGCGAATCTTGCCTGGATTGAACCTAGCTTGCTTAAAAAAAGCTTGTAAATCGCGTTATCCGTTGTAACGTAAACTGTAAATTATTTTGCAAAGCGTAAATCAAGCACACTTGCAGGGAAAGAAGACACACTGACTCACGGTAAGGTATTCCATTCATTAATATGATTATTTATAACCTATGTTAGCTTAAGGTACGTTTAAGTTAAGATGTTTTTATTGCTAGAAGTGTTTAAAAGAGCGTAGGTAGAAAATCTTATTATTGTAACGGCGAATGCGCCAGAGCTTTATTTTAGCGGCGAGCAAACGATTTGCCCCGCGAATTCTCTGTTACTTTGTGCTGTCCTCGTAGGAGCTCTCACGAACACGTGTGCAGATAGATGCCAGAAAGGACCAGATCAAACTAGGAAGTGCTTTGCCAGGGTTTATTGCTGTGTTTGAAAGCCTAGCTAGTTAGGAGTGTTTTACTAATAGTTACGGCAAAAGAAGTGTACAATTCTTTTGTCTGTGATATGTTAGGGTATCCATTTTTAACTTAGTTTTCATTCCAAGTGTTGGTAACCGCTTACCTCTCGGCTAATTCAGCTTTCGCGCTCTCTCGCGCCTGCGCGGGTTTCACCAACCTTCGTCTCATTCACAGCGGCAGCCATGTTTGTTTCCTCTTTCAACATTATGTAAACATTTAAGCAAAGTAACGTAAGTCTCAAAGTTTTAACGTAAATAATATCGATCTTGGTACTAGTATCTATCGTCCTGCCAGAGAAATTAACGTAATTCGCCTTGAATAAGAAAGTAGAATTTTGTGTTGTAAATTGCCTTCGCATTTACAGAGAATCAGCTGTTTTTGAACGACATGCTGCGCGCTAGCAGCGCTACCCAGCTCGCCTCACGTGTTTCACTCGCATCGCTCCACGTCGAGCGCTGAGCGAAAGTTTCTTTTCACTTCGCACTAAACGTAACCTCCTCTTTTACAATTGTTTGCTAACATCGTTTTCAAATCCTTACCATAATTTTTCACTTGTCCTTACGTAAAGTTAACGTAAATCTTAAAAGTAGAGTCACTTGCAAGAATTGTTAACGTAAAACGCGTCTTTGTAAATTTCATATTGAAACGCAAATCATTTCATAAGCGCAAGCCGCTAACATTAACGTAAACATCGTTCACCGCGAGCGCGTTATCATTTTTTCATAAAACGTTTTCTAAAGCATTCTTTCATTTCACGTTAACGTAAGTAATCATTTAACGCAAGTTGCGTCACATTAAACGAACATTAGTAGTTCAATTCAAATATAAGGGAGTTCATTCATATATCATTTTTCACCCTCTCCGAGAGAGAGAGAGAGAGAGAGAGAAAACCAGAATCCATTATTCACGAAGCCAAGAGTACTACATCTTTACCATTTTACCGCTACCTCCTCCACTCTGGAAGAGGTAAGCCCACCAGTTAACCCGGACTTGCTTCCGAGGATGATTCAACGGAGGTTTCCTTAACCTCCCCACGTCACATCACTGCCAGAGAGGACTCTTCACCTGTGCCAGAGCACACTGCCAGCCTTGGTGACTCCGCAGATTCGCAACCTGTGGGGCCATCTCGGCCTTATCATCCAGTGCCACGGAAGAGGTTCTGGAACAAGTTCTGCCGAGACTGTGGCCGCAAGGGTCACATGTCTGCAAAATTACGGAGGGTGCGCGAACCACAATATTCCGGCCATCGCAATGGCCGTCACCAATCCTTCTTCTCTAGGACCCCCAGCTAAGGGCCCTATAACCGTCGCACCCCTCCAAAGCCATTATCAGCCAAGCCACGTCAGAGCCTACGACGACTCTGGCGCTCAAAATCTCCCTGATACGGGAACGGACCGACAATCCCCGAAGTGGGGCTAACATTGATAGACGTCGATTGATCACCATTGAAGGTATCAATCACATTAAACTGATCCTTCCGACCGTCCAATTGAGGGTCACCAGACCTAGTTTCTCCAAGGTATGTACTCTTGCAGTTGCAAGCTACATTCCAGGAGGTTACGACCTCCTCCTAGGCAAGACATGAAGTCTCCCTCGCATTCCAAAAAGCCTAGGGGTCCTAACCCCACGTCCATCACTCTAAAAGCAAGGAGTAATCGAAATTTTTACTTCCTCCAGGAAGTACAACCACCAACAGTCTCCCTCGTTACCAGGCCAAGGGAGATTGATCATTCACAGTTCCGTTGCAAAACCTGCAACGTAATAGGGCACTCTACTAATTGGCCTAGGTGCCCTAGCCGACTATCAGCAGCGGACACTGTCCATGTTCCCCAAGGCCTAGCCTTCAGACCCAGAGACAGGAGCCTCTGTTCTACCCATTTCCAAGGGCACGCTGAGAGGTATTGCACCTCCGGTACCCGCCACAGGTCCAGTCGACCTCAACTCTCTGCCAGTGCCACTGGCAGCACTGTCCAGTACCAAGCTCCGTCCAGCCTGGGACGTAGAGCCACCACCGAACATTGACTTCTGCGCCTGGCCCCGAGCTAGTGCCGGCGCCTAACATACCAAGGATCCTCCTACAGGAGATCCTCCAACAGGCATGGAGCTTACCGCAGCCCATGGCCAATCACTAGTTCCGTCTTCTTCACCCTACCACACTGTCCGCCCCGAGGATGAACCTCCGGCAGACCTCACCTTCATACCGCCTCAGGCTACCACTGCCTCTGCTCCTGCCGGCGTTTCTGGCCTTTCCCCAGAGTCGGTGCCTCCGTCTACTCCAAGGACTGGTATAGCCAGGTCCTGGGGGGTGGGGGAATAAGAAGAAGAAGAAGAAGGGACGTCATTAACAAACTCTAACACAAAAGAGCCACATGCTCTCCTTGACACCTGTGCCCGAGGTACAGTGTCGCATTCATTTGCAGAATGATCCTGGCACCTACCCAGAGAAGGTAGCCAGCCTGATCTCTGCCAGTAGAACTAACCCTCTAACCCCTAGAAATTGTGATACTAACACTCATGTAAAATGTCATAACTACATCATTGCATTTCCCTCCTGGTAATTTAACCACTCATCATCCCCAGAACCGCATCATTACCTCTCATTATGTATTTTAACAGTTCCGTCGCTGAACTACTGCTGTGCGTACCACACTCTGGAATGATTGCGTCTTCATTTAACTGTATTGAGTAGGTTAGGCTAATGATTTAGTACCAGGGCATTAGGTTAGTAGCAAGTAGAATTTTCAAGTAACCTTATCTAGGGGTAGAGTAGACTGTCGTCACAAGACAACCTGTAGTTATTTATTAGGCTAGACTACATCACTATATTAAGTTAGTACACTTAGCATCTTTGCCTATAAGTTAGGTAGGCCATTGTAGTCAGCCGTATCGCTGCTCAAAAAACTTCAAGTTAGAGTAGGAGAACTGGGTTGTCGAGGCGATCAACTTATTTAAGCCAAGACCTTCACGCCCGAAAGGGAGTGAATGCCTTCTTAACAGGGGGAGCTGCTACGTATATAACGCCTCGCCTTCCCAGCAGTGTTTTAGTTATATTTAATTATAAAAGTAGCAGCCATGCCGTCTCTTGAAGCTACTGTTGTTGGGAGAGTGGGGATGTCGTAGGAATGATATTTCCGTCCTGAACAGGAAGCTTAGGGTAAGAGAGGCAGGTCACAAGAGTAGCTAGGTTTCGAGATGGATTTTAGGGACTTCTACAATAAGACCTATTTTCCTTTTCCTCCCAATTTGCTGGCGTTGTGTTTACCACCTTTCAGGCAATGCTCGAGGCGGTTTGGAAGCCCCGTGATTCGAAAGCAAGCAGTATCGCTCTCAGTCGGCCGCGAGACGTGGTCTCGGACAGAGGTCAAATTGCCAGCCTCCCAAAATTAGGCCTACCCACGACGCACTGGTGGACCCGGACCCCAGACCTGAACAGAGGTCAGGCCGCATTCTTCTACAAGGATACACAGAATATTGCATAAAGGTACGTCTGAAAGTGTAAACTTCAACCCAGCACCTTTTACTACCATACGACTCTTGCTAAATTCATTTTCAATTCTCATTTTTACCCCTTCTACATCAAAGCCCTTTGTCCTCATCGGGCCACGTGCTCCCCTTTGTGACTTGTTAAAGACCAAGCTTTCGTGTATACCTCAGTGAACCATTCGAGTTTACCTTCCCCAATGTTAGGGAAGTAATCAGCCTTATCAAAGCAAGAAGTCATTTTTTCTTTTATGTCGTTTAATCTGGATTCTTTTCCAGATTCCATGAGTCACGTGCCGTCTCTCTGCCGCAAGTGTGCATTAACCCACTGAATGAAAATCAGCTTGATTGAATGAGACTATAAGCCCCAAACGTGGGGGCCAATATCATTTAACTTTTCTCCAGGCCAGCACGGGCCTTTGTGTAAATAAATAGTTTTAAAGTAACGAGCTGAGTTTTCTGGCGACCTTCCCTCTAGAGAAAGAAATCAATAATAATCAGTTTACGGTAAGTTCAAGCAATTCCCTCTTGAAATCCCTCAATCATTTCTGTTTACGTATCTAGTCTCTCACAAGGCCCTAGATACGTAATAATATATATATATATATATATATATATATATATATATATATATATATATATATATATATATATATATATTACTAATACGTGGGTGTCGTAATGTTATCAAGGGTTGGTGAGATCTTTTTTTTGAATTTCGGGAGGAACTAACAACACATTATTTTAGTTTTTTTTTCTTTTTTTTTTTCTTTTTTTATGAGTTCAGCAGATAATTGCTTGACATCTATGTGAGTCACGGGAGATAGTTGATAATGCCGTTGATTTTTCTTTTCTCCTTTTTTGGAAATTAGCCATCGCTGACACAAGTTTTCTTTGTCATGAGTCAAATATGGATTGATTTTGTTTTTTTCTCTCCGAGTTCTTGTGTGAATATTTTTTAATATCTCAGTTCGTGACTTAGAGTCATTATTCGGGAAAGTGTTTGTGTTTCAGCTAATTGATGCTTTAGAGAAATTTACGGGAGAATTTCTTGCATGTTTGAATGCATACGTAATGGCACTACATTTTTCTCTGGATATTTGTGTTCCAGAAATTGTGAGTTTTCTTGCACAATACATTTGTTGTATTCGTGACTACTTTGTGAGAGATAGGAAACTTGGCTAAGTTTCTAGTGTCTATGTCGTAGTACATATGGAGAAGTCTTTGGTTTGGTTAGACACTTTGTATTTGGAGTTCTGTTGAGTTGTGGCACATTGGTGATTTTTTCTAGATTTTCTAGACAGTTTTATTTGCCGAGTTTTTGCCCTTTTTCAGCAGTTATTTGCTAAACGGAGAGAGTTTTATAGTTTTTGACTATAACATTGAGTTATTCTCTGGAGAATTGAGATATATTATTTGGAGTTATAATTGAGGTATATTATCTTGGAGTTATAATTTGAGATATAATATATTGGGGATATATTTTTGGCCATTTTTGATATTTGCCAATGGTGATGAGAGCTATGTTTAGTTCAATTGTTTTGCAGCCATCTTTGTTGCAAATGGAGACAGATTTTTGGAGATATATGGGGCAATATTTGTGAGTGGGTGAGTTAGATGCTTTGAGTGCACATTTTTTTGGAGACAGGATTTCATTGTTTGATATTCCTTCTTGGAGATATATTTATTGGAGCCTTGTTTTGTTCCATATGGAGTTATTGGGGAAATAGAGGTAAATATTTTTTTATTTGCCGAAATAGAGGTGATTATTCTTTATTCCTGGAGTGGTGTTTTTTTTTTATTAACATATGGCTATCAGAGAAATAAGAAAGAAATATAAGGGGAGTGGTTTTTCAACCAAATGGAGGAAATATTTTTATAACCAGAGTGGTGTTATTATTAATGTGGTGTCACATAATTATGTATGGAGATGGAATTAATCTTTGGCGGGTGACCCTTTTTTGTGGTTATGGAGTTTTTTCGAGCCAAGAGAAGATTTCTGTGGTTCTTTCTCTTTGGTTTCGTGACTATTTGGAGGCGAGTGGCATTACTGCATTGTAGTCCTGTGGAGATGTGTGCATTTTTTATGTTCACAAGTGTATTATTTTTGGAGGCATATAATTGGGCTGTGTCATGTTGAGAAAATAAGTCTTCGAGACAAATTTTTGAACACATTAGTCATATCCTGGAGTTAATTTTGTGAAATGTGTCAACTAGACCTTTTTCTGTAGAATCATGAGTTTCCAAACTTGTGTGTCTGACTAGACAATTTTTATGCTGCTGTTCGAGCACGCGTCCGCAGGCCGATTTTTCTGCTGACAAGCGATGTGATGAGCCGTGTGCTGTTCCTTTTTCCTCTGATGGGGACTGATCAGAATTTTTGCAATGTCTGGAAATGTTGACAATAGCATTTCGCGAAAGCGCATGTGTAATAGTTTGCTTTCTGGCAAATTGCGTAACTTTACATGGATCATTTCTTGGAAAAAGCGGGGAGTTATGCATATTATACATGTATTATGTATTTTGTGATTGGGGGAAATCTACTTGTGGTTATCTTTATTATTTTTTTTCCTTTTTCTATGAGAGATGTAATTGGGGATTGAGCTTGAATAGCATTTCTTTTTGGACGAGAGATGTAATTTACCGGGAGATGTAATTTATCGGGAGTTGTTTTTTACGTAAAAGGGAGTTTGACATTAAGTCTTATTGTAATTAATTGTATGAGCAGTAAAAGGGTGTTTTTGCTGTTGAACATTGGAGATTTTTGCTGATTTTGTGGGTTGTTTAGATATTAGAGCTTGAGAGAACTTTTTTTTGGGTCTGTGTGTTACGAGATTCCTTTTTTTTTCCTTGGGCTCATTATGATTTTTATTTTTTTCTTTTTTTTACTTATGAGAACATTCGAGTTTGGAATGTGAGTGCAGAAGTCCGTGGAGTTGCTGTGATTTCTGAGTTGTGTGTGTGCTGATGTGTGGGTTTGGAGAATTGAGTTGGAGAACTTGATGTTTTTTTTCTGTGAGAGTTGTGATAATGACTTGTGATTTAGTAGTCATATTAAAGGGAGTTAATTGGGAGACGTTCAAGTTAGTATTTCTGACATTTTGAGATCATTGTTTGATAGAAGTAGTACGTCTGGGTTTTAATTTTCTTGGATTGACCAGCGACTTGACTGACATACTAAACACACCAAAGAAAAAGGTCATTTCCCAACGCCAGCATGACATCCACCAGCCATGCAGAGAGGTTGCTGTCGTTTTGTCAAGGGTGATTACAAGAGTTTCCACAATGGTGATTACGAGAGTCTACAAAGTTCAACAGCATGTCTTTTGGGGATCTGCAGAAGCCGTGAGAAGTCTTCTACAATGAGGGAGGCATTCCGTCTTCCTACAGCTGCTACAGCCTGCTACTGTCTGTTTGGCAAGTTGCAGACAAGCAAAGAGGGATATTCAAGAATCCGAAGAGAGAAATTCTAGTGTTATTTGGAGATAAAAGCGTAACAGACTTTATTTCATAATGCCAGAGACGTGCAGTTATTACTTATATTTTATTTTAAGCCTGCCAAAGTGTTTTATATTATATAAGCTATTTTGCTAGGCGGGGGCTAGCATTAGTTAGGTGGCCGAGCCATGTAGGCCTAGAGTTTTTGATTAATAATATATTGCCAATATGTTCACTGTGACCTATGAAATGTGAAGAACAGTGGAGAGGCAACGACCCGAGAGAAAGCTGAACAATGAGTTTCTATGGATGGCGTGAGATAAAACTGCTTAGTTTAGACAAGTCGAATGTACGATAGTTTATAACTCTTCTCAAAGTGCCTTTGTGAAACTGGCTCCAGCCAGTAATTGTGAGGCGCTAACGAAGTGTGCGTTCGTGTGTGCGTGTGCGCCTCTTCTATTGAAAATGTTGGATACCAAGTCTATGGGGGATTTTGATAGAGGCGTCTTCGAGAGAAAGGCAGGATGCCGTGTGCTCTTCGGAGTGGTTTTTTATTAGGTGTGGCGAAATGGTCCGGCTGCATGGTGGGTTGAGTTGATTACTTTAGCCAAGTTGAATTACTTTAGCCAAGTTTAGAATTACTTTAGCCAAAGGGATGGCTTGTTTGATATCTTGTAAGATGTTCCATTTTATTAACTTTGTCTTTGAACTTGTGTGTGTACTTATGGGATGTGTTCTGTGTCTTTGAAACAGACGGTTCTGGCAATGGGGAAGCACGTTTAACCAAATAAATAATGGGGAAATATTCCATTACATATATATATATATATATATATATATAATATATATATATATATATATATATATATATATATATATATATATATATATTTGGATTCATATCAGCAATGCCGTCATGGAGAGGAATGTATTATCTGGATGCCATTTATTGTTTGCTACCCTTACTTGGAGAACTTAACTAAATTAGTGTATTCTTTTATTTACCATAATTTTTTGCTTCACATATTTTTTTTCATTTACCACAGTTTATTTTTACTTCATCTTTACTTCTTATATTTTTTATTTACAACATTTTTTGTTTTCCCACATTTTTTACCTTTTTTATTTACCATACTTTTTATTTACCATATTTTATTATTTACCATATTTTTTTTATTTCACATGATTTTTTTACTTCACATATTTTTTTTTTTTTTTTTTTTTTTTTTATTTTTCATATTTTCATTTATCATATTCTTTTTTTTTTATTTGCCATATTGTTTTATTTCCCATAATTGTTTTTAATTTTATTATTATTCTTTATTTCTTTATTATTCTTTCATTATTACTTTTTTTTTATTTTTATTTATTTATTTTTATTTTAATTATTTGTATTTGTATTTTTTTTTTATTTTCATTCATTATTAATATCATCATTTTATTATTGTTATTTTTATTTCTATTACTTTTATTTTTATTATTATTTTTATATTGTTATTTCCATATGATTTTTATTATTTTTTTTATTATTGTTATTTCCACTTTATTTATTACTATTTTTATTTACAAAATTATTGCTATTATTGTTTTACTTTTATTTTTATTATTACTGATCCTATTTTTATTATCAGTAATAATTTTATTTTATTATTTTTATTATATATATTTATTATTTTGGTTTGAAAATTTTATTCATCATCATTTTACTAATTATATATATTTATATTTTTATATTTTTATTTTTATCTTTTGTTTTTATATTTATTGTTCGTATTTATACATTTTGTTTTAGCATTTACTAATTTTATTTATATTTTTGCATTTTTATCTTTTTTATTTTTTATTTTTTATTTTTTATTATTTTTATCATTTTTATTTTGTTAACTCCATGTATAATTTTGATAAAATTATTTTATTATATTTAAATTTTTATCATTTTTTATTTGTTTTTATTTTATTTATATTGTTATTACATTATTTTTACCTTTATTCTGGATAATGAAGTATTTACATAATAAAACATGAAATGTTATTCCATATATATAAAAAACTAAAACTAAAGAGGTCAACCAGATTGCTTGCAGGAATGTGATCAGACCAGAGCGATAAAGTATGCTATGATGACGTATACAATAAAGTAGGCTAAGATGACATGCCGTCACCTGTGGTCCCTTCATTTGTTTTGAAAAACATTATCCAAGCTTCCTGCTTGAGACAATACTGCGACCTATAATTCAAACGGCCTACGTGATTTGTAATGTGTCTCATCTGTATGTATGTTCATATGTTCGAGCTACTGTCTGCTTCCTTTATGATTTGTAACCAAGATGGTAGTCAGAATAGAGTTAGCCATCATCATTGCAGACCTGTCCATCTTTACCTAAGCTTCATCATGTAGAGTTGAATTAGCCATCATCATTGGCAGCAGCGATCAAGCCATCGTCATTAGAAGACCTGTACAACCTATCTGATATTCATCATGTAATCTCAAGAAGAATATATGTATTTTTTATACTTAGTGTTTCTACTAGAACCTCACATCAGAAAGAAGATATCATCATGAGTTTAACACATCGTCGTCATAACGAAAGAAGATACTTACTTCGTAAGTTATCACAAAACCCCAAGACACTCCAATGAGTATGGAAGTGCATAACCAACCGACTTAGCGTGAGATTATCGCAAGTCTAACATTACCTCATAGGGCGCCTTATTATACAAGGCAACAGCCCTGTCATTGGTGGCAGCGTCTAAGAAGAACTCTTCAACGTCTTCCGAAGAATAACAAATAATGCATCATATCAGAAGTCAACGACGACGAAAGCAAGAGATTCTTCAAGCAACTTAGTATCATCGTTTAGTGAGCGATTTCAGCAGTCCATAACTTCAAGAAACAAACCTGACGTGTCTTCTTCCTACGGCAATGCAAGCTTCGTCTCTCATTAGAATCATTCAAGAAAACATCGTTTATTGAGCGTTTCCAGCACTTCAAGAAACAAACCGAACGCGTCTTCAGCATCGGATCGTTAATGGCTCGAATCATCCAAACAACGCGCACGGGGGAAACTGAAGCCAAACCAGGTCATCCGCTAAACAGAGAAGGAGGGCCAAGGCCGTGTGTCATTATCGGAACACCGTGACTTCTCACAAAATCAAGCTAAGTACAACCTTTTTTATTCATTTGGAGTAACTGAGTGTTTCCTTCACAGGTCGAATTTCGTTATTCCTGTGGCTGAAGTTTCGAGACATTCTTAATCTTACTTTTTTACAGAAATTATCTAGATCATTGGGATTTCGCTACTGCGAGTTTTTATCTTTGAGTTTCTGTTTCCAGAAGTTCTACTGAAATATCATAATCATATACTGTGTTAATTTTATCATTTTGGGTGATTATTAATTCTTTACATAACAAATCATATTAAACAGTGAATATGCGTTTACGCAGTGGACGTCTGTATTTATACGATGCATGGGATAGGGTAGTTAGGCACGTAGTGTAAAGGAAAAAAACACACAAACAAGTGGAACACCCGCACAAATCTGGATAAATTAGAGGTAACACTATTTTGGGTCAAACAATAAAAGCTCCTTTGCAAAGTCCCGATCGCAGTTTCAGCCTTTAGTTATGCGTAAAAAATCGAATCTCAATGACTCAACTTTAAAAAATACGGCTGGATTGCAAGGACTAACATGTCTATAAACACTTTCATTAGGTTAACATACTTGACATTCATATAAACAAATCAACAAAATGTCTAAATGCGCTGACCTGGATCCCTCACTATTTCAAATTTTAGCAAAGAATGAAGTAAACCACAGCAAGTACACGATAACGCAGTAGAGATAACTTGTTTTAATAGTAATCGCTCAATTCATGAATTCAGAATCAAACAAAAATCGTGCT
Source organism: Macrobrachium nipponense (assembly GCF_015104395.2). Classification (NCBI taxonomy): domain Eukaryota; kingdom Metazoa; phylum Arthropoda; class Malacostraca; order Decapoda; family Palaemonidae; genus Macrobrachium; species Macrobrachium nipponense. The sequence continues at coordinate 18,275,022 of NC_087215.1, read as the reverse complement.
TATGCAAACTTGGTTTACTGTGCATCTAGTCAGACGGTCAGGGTCAGTTAAATCTGCCTAGTGTTCAAAGCAAAGCACATTCCACACAATAAGCGACTCTAGCAGACCGGGAAGATGATGTCGGATCATTTAGCCCATACCTTTTTTTTTTCATGCCAATAACCTATTTGAATAAAAAGGAATTTTCCTATGAATCACACGACCGTATCAAGTAATCAGAGCAGGTTCTCGTTAATTTTAATACAATAAGTATTATAATAGTGGTGGATTAAGCCCCGACTGTATGCGCTGTAAAGATTAGAATATCTTTTTGTTTTTATGCCTTTAGTCCACGTAATATCCTGTATTTATGGACTCGCCGTCTGTTGTTCGAACTTCCCTATTGAGAAGTCCGGATAAGCAAGCGCTTACAGATACCTCTATAGTTATAAAAAACAGCTAAGCAAAACAATAAACACTTCGAACGGAAACCCTAAAGCAAAAGTATATTTAAAGTTATGTGTATCAGAATTATGTAATCAAATGTAATATTATATGTAGTCCGTCCGGACGAAGAAAACCCGAAGAACACAGCAGGTGACTAACGACCAGGTAGTAGTAATAATCTCTTTCATACCAATCGTCCTAAACTGGTTGCATTCCAATACATGTCATCCAGGGGTTCTCTATTATGTCACAGAAAGCCAAATCACCTATTTTACTAACTGGCCTACAATGCTTACAGATATAAAAAGCACATAACTAATTGTAACACGTGTCATGAAAACAAGGGACACACTAAGACACCTGTCAGTTTAGGGGTCTATCCCGTACCAAATCAATCCTTGAAAGAATACATGTAAGAATTAATTACCAGAGTTACGAGTCTGACAGAGGAAATAACACTTCTTAGTATTTAATAGTTCCCTTGACACGTTTATATGAATTAATAGCACTAAAAAAACAAACACCGCAAGTTGAGTGCGCTAGGAATATTTATGAGTGCTAATTTGTAAACATGGAATTCAACACATGATAATCTCTGACTCGGGGGTGGTGTAATCATTAATAATCTCCTTAACTCGTTGTGTGAATTCTTTCCATTAGAAAACCAATACTATATTTTATCACCCAGAAGTCAATCGTTTGGTAGAACGGATAAATAAGAAAGTGTCATGTCTTACGAGTTTTACACTCATGATATTGGTCCGAACTGGATTATAGCGTTCTCGCGGTTTTAAATACATTTGTCATTCATATCTTGTATCTGTAGAATTGATACCGCAAGTAGCCTTATACGGTATGCTGCTAGACACTTTTCCACATATTAAGCCAACCATTAATTTATCAAATATAAAAAATAAATAAAAATAAATAAATAAATAAATAAATCAAAATAAAATAAATATGGATACAAGTGGAGCCGATAGAATACACTCCGTAAGAAGTTGGAAGGGTTACAAATTATAATAAAAAGGAATCACGATAAAATCAATAAGCAAAACGTAACATAGGTTAATAAAATATCCAATACATATGCGTAAGATTTGAACTAATAACTTAACGCTTTAGTAACGACAAATAAGCTAAAGTTCAAACACATATCAAAACCTACTGGCATATTGTCTGTCCCGGTGATTTATATTCGTAGTCAATGTGAAAAAAAAAAAAATAAAATAAAATAAAAGAGATTTTAAA
>NC_087215.1:18233833-18272845 GCF_015104395.2 Macrobrachium nipponense | reverse complement strand
CCACTTGTAAATGCTAGTCTAGTGTGTGTCCTTTAGCGCTGCCATTCATTATTTTATTATTTTCCGACAACATTAGAGTCAGTCAGTAGCGATGTGGGTAAAAGTGAGCCTAAAAAGCCTGGATTTTGTGAGAAAGTTTGCAATACCCAACATTGCGATTTTAGTATCGCCCAGTTATATTTTCGCGAGACACAAGGGATCTTTCGACATCTCAGATTGCTGATGAAAATATATATATATATATATATATATATATATATATATATATATATATATATATATATATATATATATATATATATATATATATATTTATATATATATATATATATATATGTATATTAAGGGGAGTCGTTAAATTCTACTAAAAGATGGCTCTTTCGGCTGACAAGAGTTTCTTAAAAATATATTTACCAGTTGAAGAATCATCTGTTCTCGATATCTCAAACTTCTGTTGCTGAGAAATTATATTAAAAGTATTTCCGAAGTGTCTGGGAAAATTATTATTATTATTGTTATTATTATTACTGATCGTACTCTTGCGGGTTGCGCTGGCGTTATAACAGCGCAATGACGTGTTATGTTTATGTTTTATGCTGTGGCGCCCTTCTGTAATGCCTTGAAGCAAAGCGCTGTGGTGCCAACAACACAGTTACGGCGCGGGAAATATCTGGTGTAATCTCATGCCCCGATGGTCAGTCTTATGGAACACTAAGCAAAGGTTCAGTGTTGGGTTAATGCTCTTCTGGCTTTTAGACCTTGGTCCGAAGTATGACCCATTATGAGAACCGTAGCTCTTGTTTCACAGTGGAAAAGCCGTTCTTGATAACACTGGAGCCGGGTAATTGAGAGAGGTGGCTGTTACCATGGGTAGGCGGGCATTTTCGGTGATTGGAGTTACGATCGGTAATCTGGCTTCGTAACTGGCTTCTCCCACAATGTCCTTTTCGTATGCCAATCTTTTTACTGTCAAATCATTTCATTAGTTCATCTGAAAGATCCTGTATTTTTTCATAAATAAGCTTTGTTTATATACATACATAACTTTCAGCAGTTAGTTGTTTTTGAAACACAAAGAGAACATTTTTCTTGGTAAAAGGCTGAATGTCACGAATTTTAGCGACGATCTTTGGCCACGCTGCTCTTTTTCCGTGCTTACCAAGGAAAGAGAGTGAGCGCCAGATTGATACATTAGTAAATTCTACTGATTGACTTCAGAACATCTGCCATTGACGCAGAGAGAGAGAGAGAGAGAGAGAGAGAGAAATTGGGGACGATGGTGTGTTTTAGAACTGTGGTAAGCTTTGGACAATCGGGTATCCAGACGGATATTAAAACATTCTAGCAAATAAATAAATAAATAAATAAATAAAGTAAATGAATAAAGTCACACCCATATATAGTATGGAGACAAGAAATGGTCCATATTTAAGCGGTGCATAAACCACAAGCTGTATTTTAAACATGTACGATAGCCAATTGCATAACATTTAGGACGACGACGCCTTAAACGACAACTTCTAGGCAGTCCGTAAGTTTTCAAGTAGCTTGTCCGGAGAGAGAGAAAGAGAGTTGGTCCTCTAAAATATAACTACCATCAGTAACGTGTTGTTGGACAAACAAACGTAAAGTCCGCTTTTAAAAAGACTGAGAATAAAAAAAACAAAAAAAAAAAAAAAAAAACCGAGTTTGCCAACAAGGACGGTAAATTGGTGAGGTGATGTAGTACATATCGTAGTGGGCATGGGATGGGTCCCGGGATTGGAGGGGCGGGGAGGGGGGGGGGGGTTTGGGGGGGGGGGGGGTTGTTTATTGGGGATTTGGGGGGGGGGGGGGGGGGTGGGGATGGGGGGGGGGGGGGGGGTGAGTTGGAATACGGTACGGAATCGGATGATTTGCATAGGTAGTAATGTTTTCGACAATTCGAGTGGTAGTACTGACAGTGGGTATGACGACGTAACTTTTCTTTCATCGGACGTAGTTGAGTAAGTGGTTTAGAGAAAGTTGGTTTTTATGCGGAATTAGAAAAATGTTAATTCAACTTACATTCCCACTATCCCGGAGGATCAAAATTGCTCCATAACGCAAATAGCTTAAAAATTCGTTTCACCACAGCCATCTTTTGAGAGAGAGAGAAAAAAAAGCTTACTTTTTCATGCACCATATTCCCGCAGAGAGAATGACGTGATCTGTCAAATGACGACAATTTATGTCATTGCTTCCCAGAATATTTGTCATAGAAGACTCCGAGGCGTCTGTAGAAAGGGTTAAGAGACGCGACAGAACATCTCCAACGTTATCTGCCTCTGTGAGTTTTCGTCTCGAGGAACTTGGTTGATTTTGCCGCTTGTAACTGGGGTCCTTTATGAACTTCTTCGCAGCTTTTTCACCTTTCGGTAGACCTGTTTTCTTTAAATGCTTTTTAGGTCTTTTCAAAAGTTCAAAAGGGATGAAGAAGCTCCAAGGTGAAGCTCTCTCTCTCAGTGCCATTTTGCTTGGTGAGACGTTACCGCACACAGTCTGATTAATCAACAGATATCACGCGTTTAACACTCGTCTGGAAATTTGTAAATATCTAGAAGTGTTTTGTGAACTGTCGGTGTTAATATTAGTGTGAAAAATAGTAGTATAAAGCGTCTATACTAAGTTAGTTTATCAAGTGAAATACTGTAAATCAGATCAAGATGGCAGTAAGTTCCAAAACTGTGGAAAAAAATGGGCGAAATTTAGCGTGTTTAGCAGATTCGCAATATGATGAGGGTAGCAGGAAGGGAGCTGGCATTTCTCATCTATGAGATCAACAACAGCCCTAACCAAAAAGATACAAAAGCATTCATAGATATATTAGAAGGATATGATCCTTCAAACTGGAACAAATCAACAGAAAACATATTGAAAATAATTGAAGAAGTTCCAAATAAAATCCAAGTGGTCAAGAGACTCATGAAGAAAATATACATAAATCAACATATTCCGACAAAGAAAATGAATAAGGTGAACTTGTGAATATCCTAATTGATGCATAGGAGGAAAAAGAATGCCAAAAGCATGCAAACTGTGTAAGGTTTGTCATAGTTAATCCACAAAACCTGATCAGAAAATGTTCTGCATGCAACATTCCGACACTTCCGCAATGTGCTGAAGTAATGCAAGATATGAGAAAAGATACCAGAATATTTTGCTCAACATGTCTATCGTGGATAGACAATGTTATTAAATCAAGACTGAATGTACAAATAGTTGAGGATGAAGAAGAAGATGAAGAGAAGAAGAAGAAGAGGAAAATGGAAGAGAAGTAAACAAAACTGAATGACAGAAAAAAATAAGGAAAACAAGAACAAGATAAAAGTATAGATGCAGAGATACTCATTGATACTACATATGAGGCAATCAAGCAGCATACATACGAAGAAATAAATTACGACATGACAACACAAAAGAAAATCCTGAAGAGGCCCAACCCAGATCTACACAATGATGGGAAAGAGGAAAAAATAGACAAGAAAGACAAAGTCTGCAACCTATTGAAAAGAGGGAATTGCAGATTCGGAGAAAGATGTTACTACAAACATCCTAAGGTATGTCACAACTATGAAATATATGGATGTAGATGATTGCAGAGATCTACATCCAAAAATATGCAAAACCTAAAAGAAGGAAAAGGATGTAAGTTCGACAAAAAAATGTAAATATCTGCACCCTCTAGCCATGAATCAAAATCAAATAAATAATCAATCAAATAATAAAATCCAAAATAAGAAAGAAACAAATAAAGAGGAACAAAGAATATCAGGTGAAAGGAAAAAGCAAGCCATCACCGCGATATCCAGTGTCAGCAAAATATTTCCAAGCATCAGCTCCAGATACAACTCAAGAGATAGAACTGTATTTATGATGCAAGAGGATATTGCAGATACGGAAGAAAATTGCAGATTCAGACACAAAATGAATAATTATGATGAAGGAGATCAAAATATTATGGAGAAGTTGGATTTTTAAAATGTCAGGAATTTCAAATGAAATGAAAAAGAACAACATACCAGAACACAGAAAGGACATGGGAAAATCCTTATTATTACTCATTAAATGAAATGGAAGGAAAAACATGCAAACCATCATAGTGATGAATGCGCAGGGTTTAGTTACGGGTAACTCAAAAAGAAAAATAGAGTACTTAGAAGAACTAACCCAAATTGAAAAGAAAATAGATTATAATGAATTATAAGTGCACCTGGTATTCCCAAGAGACTGAGAATGACGATCAAATAAAAGAGTTCCAAACTTATAGATCAGATAGAAAAATAGGAATCAAGGGAACTGCATATCAAAATGGGAAAGACCAAAAAACAAGGGAAAAACATATGAGAAAATATAGGTAACTCGGAATGTGAACTAATAGCGGTAGAATTTGAATCTGAAAAATTAATGAACAGAGGTAATATATAGACCCCCTAATACTAAAGAGTTTAACTAATAATAGAAAAATTGGATGATATATGTAGAAAATCACAAGGACTGGACTATTCTCCTATCTGGAGACTTTAACTTTCCTTTCGTAGACTGGAAAGAACATAGGAGATTGTGGTTGTATTTATACATATAAAAAGAGAGTAATAGTAGTGCAGAAGATAAGAGGCAATTCGAAAAGCTATTAGATAATGCTACTAGAATACTAACATTCAACAAATAAATCACCTGGCCAACAAGAAGGAAACTACTTTAGGAGGCCTAGTATTTGTGAACTAGGTGAATTATGTTAAAGAAATAATAGTTTTATAATGCGGTATTTTCAGACCCATAATGTCATAGAAATTAACAGTCCATTCAAAGCAAGTGAAAACAGAGATAAGCAAGAAATGAAAAAGTGGGAAGGATATGGAAAATAACAACTTCTACAGTAAAAATATAAATGGTCGAAAAATAAATGAGAATTGAACAAAGATTGGGATAACATTTTCGTAAGTGATGACATAAGGGTAAATACGGAGATATTATATAAAATATTAGAGAAAATAGTGGATGAAAATATACCGAAGAAGAAAGTAAACATCAGTCATGTACACCAAGAGACAGAAGGATCTTGTTCCAGAAAATCAGAAAGTGGAAAAAAAGGTCTTGCAAAAGAAAAAAAATGCATGGAAAGTTATAGAACTAAAAAGTAAGATAGAAAATGCAGAACAAAAGATTATACAATCAAAAGAAAATGAAAAACGGGACTTGGAAGAAGAAAAAACCCTGGTAAATATCAAGCAAAACCCCAACTATTTTACTCGTACGCAAAAAAGATGAATTAAAAGAAGAATAGAAATAGGCCCTCTCAGAATTGAAGGGAGATTAACGAATGAAAAAAAGGAAATATGCAACATATTGGCAGAACGATACAAGAGAGAATTCACCCCTAGAATTGATAATGAAGATAAAGATATAGAAGTAAGGGACAAAAATAGTGAATATTTAGCTGACATGGATATTAATGAAGCTGATATTGTGCAGGCTATTAATGAAATTGAAAATGGAGCTGCTGCAGGTCCTGATGGTGTCCCTGCTATTTTGTTAAAGAAAGTAGTTCATTCTATCGCAAGCCACTTGCAATATTATTAAGACAAAGTGTAGATACAGGCAAGATTTATGATGAGCACAAATTAGCATATATTACCCCTACTTTCAAAAGTGGATCAAGACTAGATGCAAGTAATTATAGGCCTGTGAGTCTAACATCACATATTATGAAAGTGTATGAAAGGGTAATGAAGAAAAATATATGAACATTTAATAAAAAATAATTGTTTAATATAGGCAACAATGGTTTCGTACCCGGAAAAAGTACACAAACCCAACTGTTAGTCCACCATGAGAACATATACAAAAATATGAAAAGCGGAAATGAAACAGATATGGTTTATCTAGACTTTGCAAAAGCTTTTGACAAGGTAGACCATAATATATTAGCGTAGAAAATTAGAAAACATAATATAGTGGATAAAGTAGGAAGATGGTTAAAAGAATTTGCACACACCAGAAAACAGATAGTTATTGCAAACGATGAGAAATCAGATGAAGCTAAGGTAATATCCGGTTTGCCACAAGGTACGGTGTTAGATGCATGACTGTTTGTTATTATGATTGCAGACATAGACAGTAATGTTAAGGACTCGGTAGTGAGTAGTTTCGCCGATGACACAAGAATAAGTAGAGAATTACTTGTGATGAAGATAGGAACGCGCTACAAAGAGACCTTAACAAAGTATATGATTGGGCAGAGGTAAATAGCATGGTATTTAACTCTGATAAATTTGAATCAATAAATTATGGAGACAAAGAAGGAAAGCTATATGCATATTAGAGCTTGTGCCTTGTATGATAAGGCGCCCTATGAGGTAATGTTAGACTTTGCGATAATCTATACGCTAAGTCGGTTGGTATTGCACTTCCATCTTCAATGGAGTGTTTTGGGGTTTGTAGATCACTTACGAAGTCGGTATTATCTTGTTGGTTATTACGACGATGTGTTATACTCATGGTTCGGTGAGGAGGTTCTTGTAGAAACACGAAGTATAAAAATAGATATATTCTTCTGAAGTTTTACATGATGAAGATCAGGTATGATGTACAAGTCTTCTAATAACGATAGCTTGATAGCTTCTGCCAATGATGATGGCTAATCCTATTCCTCTACATGATAAAGCTTAGGTAAAGAGGTAGCAGGTCTTCTAATGACGATAGCTAACTCTGTTTTCTGCCCGTCTACCATCTCTGTTACAAGTTATGAAGGAACAGACAGTAGTTCGAACATATGAACATACATACAAATGACATAGTTTCATACGAACACACAATCAAAATGAGACACGCTACAGATCACGTAGGCCGTTTGAATTATAGGTTGGGGTAGTTGTCTCAAGCAGGAGCTTGGACTAATGTTTATAAACAATTGAATGACTACAGGTGACGGCATGTTATCTTAAGCCTACATACTTATTGTATACGTCATCTTTAGCGTCTCTAGTCTGATCACATTCCTGCAAGCAATCTGGTTGACCTCTTTAGTTTTAGACTTTTATATATATGACTAACATTCCATATTTTTATTATGTAAACACTTACATCAGCTCGGTCAGCTACCAAAACCAAACTACTGAATATTACTCAAACTTGACTTGCATTTGACTTATAGGAGTGTGATACAGACACTATGGAATGAATATATATATATATATATATATATATATATATATATATATATATATATTATATATATATATATATATAAGTAAATAAAAATTCATGGTGTACATGAATTGATTCAAGTAATAAAATATAAAAACAATGATATTGGTAAATAATAGTGATCAGTGGATATATAATGATACAGTTTTTCACTTCATTTCATTAAGACACATATGCTACAAGAAAAATACTAATGTACTCTGACAATTGCATAGAATGAAGATTAACATGATAAAAATCATATTTTAACTGATAAAAAATTTCATATATGAATTGATATTATTAATGTTTATGCTGATTGATTCGTTGATTTTTATGCTAAATGTTATATATCTGATTCCATTAATTCATATACTAACTCATAAAATAACTGCAGATATTGGTAAGAAAAAAGGTAACAGATTGATTATAGGCTACCTGATTTGTTTATACATATGTATTGATTCATATAATTATGAATTATATGTGCACTTTAAATAGATTCCTATTGCGTACACGCAAAAAATATATTTCGATTCTGTTATTTATGATCATTTTTATTTATATAGATTCCTAGTGCGTACACTCAAAAAATATATTTCGATCTGTATTTATAGATCACTTTATATATATAGGATACATTTTTGGGGATACTTTATATTTATATAGGATACATGACCGAGGTTATACTACTTCACTTTTAAACTAGCGTTCGAACAACTTTTCGTCCATTCACAGTTCCAGGACACCACCTATAGCCCAATGAAACGGGCCTATTTCACAGGGTTAAAACAAGGGGAAAATTTTGGCCTGGGCAGGTCCAACGTTCTATTTTTGCGCTCATACTTATTCTCTGCATCCTAAGCTACACGATTACGTTCGCGATGAAATAGATCATCCCAGCACGAGTCCTTCGCCAGCAAAGTAGAGTTGAATATCCTTCGGGTCGTAATTGTCGGAAGTATGTCCCTCTTTTCGTAGTCGATTCCGACAGCCGCCGGAGCATTCCGCATTAAACGAGATAACGACGAGATCGGTGTCGGTCGAGATTAACGACGAGATACGGTGTCGGTCGAAGAAGATCCATGAAATTCCTTTCACATTGTAGGCGGTTGTTACTTGACTGTAGTCGTCCACTGCGACGAACGATTTTTTGAAGTTGCGATGTGAAACTCTCGTACTGCAGGATACTGTAACAGGTTTCCATTAATCAGCCTGCAAGTGAAATTATACTTGTCACAAGGGCAAAGTAAAAATTCAGGACAACATCCAAATACCGGGAGGGGAGAGAGCCATTTAGACCAGACTTAACCCACATGAATTCGCTGATATTTTGGAATTCAAAAGAGTCCGCTGTACAAACTTTTTTATCCATGGCATTAACAATGAGTGAACCTATCCAGGTCTATGATGACTTGTAAAAAATATCCATAATTATAAAAAATAAATAGTATCATTACGAATCTCAAAGAAAATTCGATATTACTGGTAGTAAGTTACTAGACAAAGAAGTAAGGAAAACGGAGCTAATTGTAAGATTGCCAGGCAACATAAGAGTCAAGAGAAGATTAATCATGATTCTGTATTTCTCTATGCTAACTGAAATTAAGTTGTGATAAATCTGATCCTATGTGCCTAACAAAAGTTTCATATTCAAGTTTCCCGCGCGCATCCTCTGAGGTTTAATTTTAAAACATTATTAATAGGTAGGAGATGCAACGAAAAAACCCACTATGTAACTAATTTCTAAAATAACTTTGGGTTTTTTCAAGAAAATGTGACATTTTCCCATGAATGTTTTACTTGAATTGCAATAGGCTAATGTTGCAAGTAAATATATCATATACATATCTTGATACTTCTAAATGTCTATGAGGTTCAGAAAAAATTATCCATTTTGTTGTTATAGAAATCCTATTTGCTTATTTTTGTTATTAATTTAGACACGTCTGCCTCGCCCGTGAGATGTTCGGGCTAGGCATTCCTTTCTCCAGTCAATCTGCTTTTGCAAGCGCGAGATGAAGCCTGTGTAAGCAGATTATTGAGGTTAAAAGGAACAATACTGATACGGCAATGATGACGTCGTCACTTGGCAGGAGATTGCTCTCAGCCAGCTAAGAGTTTACGTTACTTGCTGTAATAAATACGACTTTAGGATAAATTTATTATCTTTTATACTCGACCCACACGAAAAGAATGTCTGAAACAAAAAAAAACAGTACCAAAATTGAACAATATATTAGTTTCATGTTGGAAATCTGCATAATTGTAATTATGTTAAATTAAATGAAATATTCCTTATTCAAACTATATGAAAAAGGTTTCCATACAAATTCTATATATATTATTAGCCCTGTATAAGATTCATATAGGATTATTTCATAGATAACATTTTCACTTCTAGACTTCCTGACTTTAAAATCTCTTTTATTTTATTTTATTTTATTTATTTATTTATTTATTATTATTATTTATTTATTTTTTTTTTTTCATTGACTACGAATATAAATCACCGGGACAGACAATATGTCAGTAGGTTTTGGATATGTGTTTGAACTTTTAGCTTATTTGTCATTACTAAAGCGTTAAGTTAGAGTTCAAATCTTTCCGCATATATATTTGGATATTTAATTAATCTATGGTTACGTTTTTGCTTATTGATTTTATCGTGATTCCTTTTTTATTATAATTTGTAACCCTTCCGACTTCTTACGGAGTGTATTATATTGACTCCACTTGTATCCATATTTATTTTATTTTTTTATATTTATTTATTTATATATTTTTTCATATATATTTGATAAATTAATGGTTGGCTTGAATATGTGGAAAAGTGTTCTAGCGGCGTACCTGTATAAGCTACTTGCGGCATCAATTCTATAGATACAAGATATAAAAGTAAAGGTATTTAAAACCGCGAGAACCTCTATAATCCAGTTCGGATCCAATATCACGCGTTGTAACTCGTAAGACATTGACACTTCCTATTTAATTATCAGTTATTCTACCAACCGATTGACTCTGGGTGATAAAATATATTATTGGTTTTCTTAATGGAAAGGTAATTCACACAACGTGTTAAGGAGATTATTATTGATTTACACCACCCGAGTCACAGATTATTATGTGTTGAATTCCATATTTACTGATTTAGCACTCATAAATATTCGTAACGCACTCAATTGCGGTGTTTGTTTTTTAGTGCTATTATTCTATATAACGTGTCAAGGAACTATTAACACTAAGAAGTGTTTATTCCCTCTGTCAGACTCGTATTCTGTTAATAATTCTACGTATATTCTTTCAAGGATTGATTTGGCACAGGATAGGCCCTTAAACTGACAGGTGTCTTAGTGTATCCCTTGTTTTCATGACACGTGTTACAATTAGTTTATGTGCTTTTTATATCTGTAAGCATTGTAGGCCAGTAAAACAGTTGATTTGGCTTTCTGTGACATAGGAGGGAACCCTGGATGACGGAATGCAACCAGTTTATGACGATGGTATGAGAGAGATTATTACTACTACCTGGTCGTTAGTCCTCTGCTGTGTTCTTCGGGTTTTTCCTCGTCACAGACCTACATATAATATTACATTTGATTACATTATTCTGATACACATACTTTAAATATACTTTTGCTTAATGGTTTCTGCTCGAAGTGTTTTATTGTTTTTTTTGCTTAGCCGCTGACCCTGTTTCTGTTCGAAGTGTTTATTATTTTGGTTATGTCTGTTGACTCTTGCTTTGTTCAGTTTGTAACAGTTCTGCGCTCCGACCCAGATATTCAATGCTCGCGATCTCTTGGGTTAAGGAATTTTCTTGTTTAGATACGGTTTTAACAATAGGCACGGATGTTTCTGACACTTGCTTTGTTCCTTGCTGTATGGTGCGGGATTGCGGGATAATGCGTCAGCTATGATATTTGCTTTCCCAGGTAGATATCTTATCTTGGCTCCAAAGACCTGAATGATCATTTGTCACCGAGTTCCTTTTGGACTGTGATTAAAGCCTTTGAAAAAACTCGGTAAAGGACTCATGTTCAGTAAGGACTTTATCAGGATAGCCATAGATTAGAACTTAAAAACGTACTAGTGAGTTAAAGATACCTAGCCCTTCCTTGCCTATTACTGCATATTTACTTTCAGAGGGCTTTAGTTTACATGAATAAAAAGCTATAGGAAAGAACTGTTTATCATATTGCTGAAGTAGTATCCCTCTTACCCTTGGTCTGAGGCGTCTGTTTGCAATAAAAAAATTCCTTATTTAAATCAGGGATTTTAAGTTAGGTGAGCTGCATTATTCCGCTTTTAGGATATCGAACGCCTGTTGATGCTTTTTAGACCATAATAAATCTACGCTCTTCTTCGTAAGATCTATTAAAGGAGCTGTCATGATTGAAGAGTTACATATTTACATACGATTGTAATACCCACTACAGCGCAAAAGTGCTGTATCCCCCCTTTACGTTAATAGGTACCGGAAAGTTATGAATAGCCGACACCTTACCATGGACTACTTTAAGACCTTGACAAGACACATAAAACCTAGATAAACATGTTCGGTTTTTAAAAAAATCACATTTATATATTTTACTCTGAGATTATTTTTCTTTGTCTCTGTAGCACTAGCTCTAGTTTATGTGAATGTACTTCTAAGGTATTAGAAAAGATTATAAGACCAACCATATAGGCATGTAGGGTATCCCCTAAAAAGTCTCCAAACACTATATTATAATTGGGGCTCAACGTAAGCAGCCGGAGGCATACGTAAAATTTGATAATGTCCCCTGAGTATGCTGAAAACGGTATATGAGGTACAATCACTTAGGTAATGGTATCATAAAGGTAAGCCTTTAAGTAAGTCCAAGTTGGTGAAAAAATTTATTCTAACCTAACGAGATAAGATGTCGTCGGTACATGGCACTGGAAACTATCGGGAGTCGTTTCCTTGTTTAAGCGACAGAAATCTACGCAGATACGCCAAGTCCGATCTTTTATGGCATGACGTTTGAGGGAAAAATTATATGGGCTTATGTGATTTCCTAATGGCTCCTATTACTAACATTTTTCAACTGCGTCATTTACCTCTATTTTGAAATTTCAGTGAGAGTCTATACGAAGGTACGTAAATAGCTTTATGTTTGTCCTTAGACCGTGTTTTGTGTTAAATTACATCCGTTTTTTCCAGAGATCACTCGCTAGTGGAGAAAACTTCCTGGTATTCAGATAAAGATAAAAAAAAAATTTCTGCTGAATCACCTCTGCTTGAAATGACTTACGGTATTACTTTAGATAGATTAACAGAAGAGATTCATCACGACTGGTTGGGCGTGATTAAAAATTAGCAACAATAAAAAATAAGCGATATTTATATGTATAGGTTTTTGTGGATTACTATATTAACTTGTTTGCAGCGAGTCAACCGTGTCTAGGGCTCTTTGTTCGCGGAAATCGTTATATTTCAGAGTGTCGGGAAGGATTAAAATTTCATTTCCCAGCAAGTCTTTTTTACACGCACTAAGACATTCGAGGTGCTGCTTCTCGAGATTTTGCGTGCAAAGTGCGACTGCGGTTGTGGAGAATTCTGTTGGGTCATTTGAACAATGTTACGATTTATGAGACAAATGTATAGTTCCTTTATATAAGTTATTATTTGATTAACTGTCTCATTTTGTTCAAACGGATTTTAATATGTTTGAAGGTTTATAGGATTTTCCTTTGATAAACACGCCTTATTTTGCAGGATGTAAGATAATATTTTGTATACCCCTAGATGGATCTTACAATTACACTAGATACAGATCAATGTTTTTTATAACTATAGAGGTATCTGTAAGCGCTCGCTTATCCGGACTTCTCATTAGGGAAGTTCGAACAACAGACGGTGAGTCCGTAAATACAGGGTATTACGTGTACTAAAGAATAAACAAGATATTCTAATTTTTACGGCGCGTACAGTCGGGCTTTATCCACCACTACTTATAATAACTTACGCATTAAAAAAAACGAAACCTGCTCTGATTACTTTATACGGTCGTGTGTTTCATAGGAAAAATCCTTTTTAATTCAAAAAGATATTGACATGTATGAACCAACATCGCTTTTCCACACTCTGCTAGAGTCGCTTATTGTGTGGAATTTGCTATGCTTTGAACACTTCGGCAGCTTTGACTGAGACCTGACCGCTTGACTAGGTGACACAGTCACCGAGTTTGCTTGTTAGATTCTGAACGGGCTACTGTTTCTATTTCTTTTTGTAATAATTAGGATCCTTCTCTTTATTACCATCGGCAACGTATTGTTGTGTTTTTAGCATTATGTTGCTGGTTACGTATAAAGCAATGAATGACGAACTATTAGGAATTGAGCGATTACTAATAAGACAAGTTATCACTACTGCATTCAATATTAACTGTTTGTACTTCATTCTTTGCTAAAATTTGAAATAGTGAGGGATCCTGGTCAGCGCATTTAGCCTGATGAAAGTTTTTTAACAGACCATGTTATTCCTTGCGATCCAGCCCATATTTTTAAAAGTTAAGTTGAGTCATTGAGGTTCGATATTTTATATAACTCAAAAAAAACTCAAGGCTAAAACTGCGAGCGGGACTTTGCAAAGGAGCATTTATTGTCATGACCCGAAATAGTGTTACCTCTAATTTATATAGATTTGTACGGGTGTTCCACTTGTTTTTTGTGTGTTTTGTCTAATCACTACGGTGCTTAACGACCCTATCCATGCATCTGTATAAATACAGACGTCCACTGCGTAAACGCATATTCACTGTTTAATATGATTTGTTACGTAGGGATTAATAATCACCCAAATGATAAAATTAACATAGTATATGATTATGATATTTCAGTAGAACTTCTGGAAACAGACACTCAAAGATAAAAACTCGCAGTAGCGAAATCTCAATGATGTAGATAATTTGTCTGTAAAAAAGTAAGATTAAGAATGTCTCGTAACTTCAGCCACAGGAATAACGAAATTCGACCTGCAAAGGAAACACTCAAAGTTACTCCAAATGAATAAAAAATTGTACTTAGCTTGCTTTTGTGGGAAGTCACGGTGTTCCGATAACGACACACGGCCTTGGTCCTCCTTCTCTATTTAGCGGATGACCTGGTTTGGCTTGAGTTTCCTCCGTGCGCGTTGTTTCGATGATTCGAGCCCTTGAAAGATCCGATGCTGCAGACGCGTTCGGTTTGTTTCTTGAAGTGCCGGAAACGCTCACTAACGATGTTTTCTTGAATGATTCTAATGAGAGACGAAGCTTCCGTTGCCGTAGGAAAAGGACACGTCGGTTTTGTTTCTTGAAGTTATTCACTAAACGATGATACTAAGTTGCTTGACGAATCTTGTTGTTTTCTGAAGTCGCTCACTAACGATGATACTAGGTTGCTTTGAAGAATCTGCTGCTTTCGTCGTCGTTGACTTCATGATTTATTATTCTGTTTTTTTTTTTTTCTTCGTAGACGTTGTAGAGTTCTTCTGGTCCACTGCCACCAATATTAGAGCTTGTGCCTTGTATGATAAGGCGCCCTATGAGGTAATGTTAGACTTGCGATAATCTATACGCTAAGTCGGTTGGTATTGCACTTCCATCTTCAATGGAGTGTTTTGGGGTTTGTAGATCACTACGAAGTCGGTATTATCTTGTTGGTTATTACGACGATGTGTTTATACTCATGGTTCGGTGAGGAGGTTCTTGTAGAAAACACGAAGTATAAAATAGATATATTCTTCTGAAGTTTTACATGATGAAGATCAGGTATGATTGTACAAGTCTTCTAATAACGATAGCTTGATCGCTTCTGCCAATGATGATGGCTAATCCTATTCCTCTACATGATAAAGCTTAGGTAAAGAGGTACAGGTCTTCTAATGACGATAGCTAACTCTGTTCTGCCCGTCTACCATCTCTGTTACAAGTTATGAAGGAACAGACAGTAGTTCGAATATATGAACATACATACAAGTGACATAGTTTCATACGAACACACAATCAAAATGAGACACGCTACAGATCACGTAGGCCGTTTGAATTATAGGTCGGGTAGTTGTCTCAAGCAGGGAGCTTGGACTAATGTTTATAAACAATTGAATGACTACAGGTGACGGCATGTTATCTTAGCCTACATACTTATTGTATACGTCATCTTTAGCGTCTCTAGTCTGATCACATTCCTGCAAGCAATCTGGTTGACCTCTTTAGTTTTAGACTTTTATATATATGGACTAACATTCCATATTTTTATTATGTAAACACTTACACATATAGGGGACCTAATAATAAGACAATCACAAATAAGGAGGCAGTTAAAGACCTTGGTGTGATGATGAATAGGACCTTGTTATGCAATGATCAAATAGCAATTCTATTGGCAAAATGTAAAGCAAAAATGGGAATGTTGTTAGGGGCACTTCAAACAAGAAAGCAGAACACATGATTATGCTTTATAAAACATATGTTCGTAGTCTACTTGAATATTGCAATATGATATGGTACCCACACTATCAAAAGGATATTGCACAAATAGAGAGTGTACAAAGTTCCTTTACAGCTAGAATAGAAGAAGTTAAGGACCTTGGCTATTGGAAAAGACTACAATCCTTAAAATTATATAGTTTAGAAAGGAGAAGAGAACGCTACATGATAATTCAGGCATGGAAACAGATAGAAGGAATAGCCGAAAACATCATGGAGCTAAAAATATCAGAAAGAGCAAGCAGAGGTAGATTAATAGTGCCCAAAACTATACCAGGAAAAATAAGGAAAGCACACCGACATTAATCCACTACGCACTAGATCGATAATGCACGTCTATTCAATGCGTTGCCAGCTCATCTGAGGAATATATCAGGAGTGAGCGTAGATGTGTTTAAGAATAAGCTCGACAAATATCTAACCTGCATCCCAGACCATCCAAGATTGGAAGATGCAAAATATACCGGAAGATGTACTAGCACTCTCTGGTAGACATTAGAGGTGCCTCACACTGAGGGACCTGGGCAACCCGAACAAGATGTAAGGTCTGTAAGGTAAGTCTCTCTCTCTATCTCTCTTCTCTCCTCTCTCTCTCTCTCTCACCCACCCAAAAAAAAACCCTCTCTCTCTCTCTTCTCTCTCTCTCGTCTACTCCCCAGTTTTTGCAAAGCCCAGGCTTGTCGCAGTAACACCGTTAAAATTTATCGTCTTTCAAGTGTTTTTTTCGGGTCTTCTATTCTTCTCCTTGGCCACGTGTTCGCATCCTTAAAATTTACCGTCTTTTACTGTTTTTTCTTCTTTCATTGCTTCTCCCTTGGCCACGTTCCTTCGCATCTCCTCCGTTTCCTCCCTTCCTCTCTCGACCATCGATCTTCCATTTTCATTCAGACGCCACTTTCCTTCCTCCTCAACAGATTCGTTTGTTCAGACTCGGAAAGGAATTTGAAGTTCAGGTGGGCGAAAAGGGCATCGGAGAAGCCAGTCTGAAAGAAGTTTAGGGTCGAGGCTTTTGCGCCTTCAGTCCCAAACTTTGTATTCTATTTTGCTTTGAAAGTAGCGTATTAGTTTAAAGCTATTTCAGAATTATGTACTTTGTGTAATTATATAATAGATATATATATACTTATTTATTGATAATACTCTATATAGAATATATATATATATAGTATATAGATATATGGACATATACATATATATATTATTATTAGATAATATATATATACTAGATATATATATATATATTATTATATACAATAAATAAGAAACAGAGAAAGTTTTAAATCCATCCCCTGTGTCAACTATACGGGACGTTAATGGCCGTTTCAACTTATCCCGAAGCCACCAGACGCCGGTCGTTTTGATCAAATTCAGCTCCCGCTTATTTCCTGTTCGTTTGAACGCACCCTTTATTCTTCGATTTAGTGAGTGTTTTTTTTTTTTTTTTTTTTTTGTTTTTTTTTTTTTTTTTTTTTTTTTGTTAATCAAAATAGGTTTATTTTGTACCCCGTGTGATAAAGAAAGGAGGACATGTTTTGTATTATTCGCCGCCCAGGTTTTCCGGATGAAACTTGTCTTCACCAAACGTCAACTCCGAGGCTTAGAACAACGGTAACTAATTCACGAGAAATTATTCAACGTGTTTTATATATATATATATATAATTATATATTATATATATCTATATTATACTAGTATATATATATATATATATATATAATATATATATTACATATATTATTATATTATTATATATATTAATATATATATAAGATATAATAATTGGATGATAATTTATAATATTATCCTGACACATATACATATACATCATGCGAGTCATTACTTTGCTCTCTCTCTCTCTCTCTCTCTCTCTCTTGAAATATAATAAGACAGTTATTACGTTGGCTTGAGAGTCCATTATGAAATAAGTGACACCGCAATAAAAGTAAAAGTAAAAGCTAAAGTCATGAATTTTTGAGTTATGAAGTTTGTATAAGATTTCCACGAGATTTTAATTATTTACACAGGTGCCGTCGTTTGCATTATTTCTCTGCTTCTGTCTTGAAATTAATTTCTTATTTCATTCCACCATTTTCCTTGCTGTTTCTTGGCTCAGGAATTACAAAGTAATCGGGATGAAATAAAAAATGGGCTGAGGAGAAGTGTTATATCTTGAATAAGACCTTAGATTAGACAGGCATTTCCTTCTCTCTCTGAAAATTTAGGAATAAAAGAAGGATTTACTTTTTGTTTGTTTATCATACCGTACTTACCACTCATATGTTTAATATATATATAAGTATATATTATTCTATATAATATTATATTATATTATATATATATGATACTCTATTATATATATATTATATCGCATTATATATATATATATACATACATACATATATATATATATACTATCATTATATTATATTTTATATATAGTATATCATATATATATAATATAATTTATCATAAGTTAGATAGTTATTGTATGTACTATGTATTTATGGTTTTTATTAAGTACCAGATATATATTATATATATTATATATATATTATATATATATATATAATTTATATATATATAGATATAATAAGATACTATATATATATATTCTTTAATTCAAGAATAAAACTTCCCCAATGCAGAAACTTTCTTTCAAACATTAGCTTTTTCATAGACGAAGACATAATGCTCATCAGTAGATGGTTTCCCCACGCCCCCCCCCAACCTTGGTTACACCGTGGGCCCCCCCCCGCAAGTTTTTTACACACTGGGGGGCGGCCAAAAAACTCTCTTGTCTTGCACGCCATCTCGATGTGCACGCAAGCAGAAATAATATTTTTATTTTTATACACGGGAATTTTATGCAGTATACCATGGGATTAGTGTGATATACCATAAAATTATTTTGTGATATTCATTGCATTCCCTACATTTTCCGTCCAATGGAATTGCTTCCTAACCAGCTGCAAAGTCAGTCCCAGAAACCAGAATGTGACGAACATTAAGTTTTTGACAAACGTTGACCCTTACTGCCATGTTTGGCACGTTGGTAGAGTTCATGGGTAATGCTGGATGACGCGTCATGAACTCCGTGGGAAGAGAAATAAATATTACTCCGTGTTCTTCCGGGTTACAGGTGGGCGGTAAATTTCCAAAGAAATTAAGAAGAGAGAGAGAGGAGGTCGGTTCATTTTAAAGTTTTCGTTCCATATTATCGTTCGAATGTTATCATGTCTTATATGATGCTAGAATTAAAAACAAAAAAAATACTATTACCAGCTTCTGCTTTTGAAGCCAAGTACTAATTTCATTTACTCAACGATTCATTACGGTAATTAATTTCCAAGAGAACGTATTAATTGGTGGTCATCAAGTCCCACAGGTTCCTATATTATTCGAACTGAACATGACATCAATGTGAGAACACTTCGTTTGGCACCACCTAGAACAAACCTGCACGTGCCCATTTTGCCCCTTAAACAAAACCAATGTGGGTTGGTTTGGGGGGGGGGGGGGGGGATGGGGGTTTTTTTTTTTTTTTTTTTTTTTTTTTTTTTTTTTTTTTTTTTTTTTTCACCGGAATGTAAAAGTCCGTAGGACTGGCATCCTAAAGCTCGTAACTCCTCCTTCGAAGGCGACCTACCCTGATTGTTCTCTTCAATGAAAGGAGCTTGTAAAGGTCGGGAAAAACGCAGGCAAGTAAGGGTCAAGTCCCAGATTGGAGGCAGAAGGAAAGACAACAAGTGGAAGAAGCTTATTAAGGACCAGGAAAACAAACACAGGCAGTAAGAGAAGTTACAAATCTCGGGGGGGGAAGGGGAGAAAATGAAAGAATATAGTGTGCTCCACTATTCAATGTTTTTTCTTTCTTTCTTTTCTTTTTTGTTTTTTGCTACAAATTTTAATATGAACTGTAACCAAACATCCAGGTATGTTCCGTTTTGCCAGATGACATGTTAGTTTACACCATCACATCTCCAATTATTCAAGTGAGGCAAACTTTGCGTTTGTCAGTAACTTGAGTAGGTGAACACCAGGTATGCTAGAAATTTATTACCGCTTTTGCTGCAACATTGGGTATTTCGTATCATTTAAGCCAGCTAACCATCGGTTGGTGCTGCAAGAGTGGTTTCACCATTTTGGACAAAATTAGGTGGCGGTCGCTACTTTGAGTAGGTGACTACCATTGACGAATTCCCGATGCCCTTGGGAAATAAACATCCGTTTGACTTCTCTCAAATAATTTGTTACCAGATTTTTGGGTCTATGTCGCAACGACAAGAAGGTCAAAAATGAGATATAAGAGTTCGCCATTATCCACGAGGAGTCTTTTCAACAACCCTAATTTTTGTTCTCACCAACAAAGAAGGAACCCCGATATCTGCGTGAGAAAAAAAACGTTATGTTTTTAACGATGGTGGTGATCGGCTGACTTTAAGGCTTCCATGAAAGGAATAAAAGGTTTCCCAGAAAGATTAATTATTGGTTTCTGACGAAAGGTTTTACCTCTCGGTATCGTATCCTCCGTCGGCGTGGAGGAAAAGGCATTAGTTCAGTATTTGTTTTGATACGATCTTCCTTTGAAGTGTCTTTGGAGGAATTGCAAAATTATTTTTTAATATTTTAATGATTGCAGTTGAACAGTTGATTAACATTTCTAGGAATAATACTTGTTTTATACACAGCAAATCAATCTCTCTCTCTCTCTCTCTCGCTCTCGTCTCTCGTCTCCTCACCAACCCCACCACACACACACACACACACAAACAACGATGAGAAGTACGGACAACTCTGTCCATTCCCTACGAACAGTTCATTTCCGTTGTCTAACAAAAGGCAACAGCGAACGTCTTCCATCTATTTTTAAGGAAATCGTCCCGGGTTCTTCCGCAAATCAGAAAATAGTCTTTCGTGATGTAAACACAGCAGTCAGGGGAAGTAGCGTATAATAAGGTGTCGTATCAACCTCACGGTGACGCATTTAGTTCGCGTGAATTCCGTGACTTTTCGGCGCTGTTTGGTAAAGGGGGGAAAAGGAGCCTGGCCTCGAAATGGAATGGGGGAGATTGTTCCACAAGGAAAAGAAATAGGAAATTCAACAGGTTTAATTAATTAGACCGGTGGGTTTATTTAATTCAGTGAACGGGTCCTAAACCGCCGATGACAACTACTGTAATCGCTTAGAAAGAAATTTGCCAAGGATGTTTCCTCGTTCGGCCTATTTTGACCTCAGATCATCATGGTGGTGTTATTACTCTGAGGTGATGCATGCCTTACTTTTTATGCTTTTAGGCCTTTTGTTGTTATTCTTTCAGCCCTTAATACTCTCTGTCATTATTAGTTATCTTGATTTCTCACCTTTTTGTATAAATAATTTTATCATGCGCGTCAAGAATGCATTCACCCCATACTTCTCAGTTACTTTCAATTCATTTCCAGTTGATAAGCGGAACAAACCTCATAGAAGAGGAGAGAGAGAAGAGAGAGAAGTAGAGAGAGAGAGCGAAGGGAGAGAGCAATCGGAAAGTCCATCTGTGTCTAGAACTTAAAAGAAATAACTTCGACCTGTGGTAATTCCTTGGTGTTTAACGGTAATAGAAATCGCGAGTAAACTGACGAAAACCGTTGTCGCTTAGTAAAAAGTAGCAAACATCAGGAATGTATCCGGATACCTTTGAGTTAAACAACGTGGGCAAAAGCCTTTACCTACAAGATTATTAGTAAGTAAAATATCAGAGTCGTCCAACGGACCGTAGCTTTTTGACACCTGTTTATATTTAATGGCTAAATCAGTCAGTTTGATCAGTCCAGTTAACATCATAATAGAATAACTTATTGTTTGCATAGCTAAAATTGCTGTTAGTGTTTTAGAAATGTATTGCAGGTATTGTAGTTTATTTTGCATTTATTTATTTATTTAAGTCATCTATTTGATTTTATTTTTATTTATTTATTTATTTATCTTTATGCACCTATTTATGTATTGTTTTTTTTTTTTTATTCACCATTTTGGTTTGTTTCTCTATATATTACTGATAATGGGTCCATTGATCTCTCTAGCAAAAACATCGTAATGGAATAACTCATATTTATGACTTTAAATTGGACTCAATGTTTACATGTTTAAAGTTTTAGTTTTATTTTGAGAGAGGGGGAGGGGGGGAGTTTTAATTTAAAAAATTTGTTGCATTTATAATTTTTTATTTTAATTACTTGTTATTTTTACCGCCGTGTTTACTGTCCTTTTTACCAGTATGAAACGCCCATTCTTGTTTACTCCAAATTTGTCTTTTTCCCATTTTAAATGTTTACAACATTTTGAAATCTAACAATAAACAAATACTGTATTCCTTGTCGTCACGATTGCAGCTCAGCATTTTTTAAACTAGCGTGCCATTTTGCAAAGATAACTCTGCCTATTACCTCTAAAACATCGGAGCCATAAGCAATATAATGCATTGCATCTTTGCAAATGTCAATTTGAAGTATTATTTTGAAATTGAAATTTTTTCCATTAGATGAAATGCCATAAAGATGTAACTTGCGCATATGTCCCTTTCCATTTTTTATAGAAAGAAAAAGATTATAGTTCGTTATTTAGAAATGGGACTGTGGAATACCTTCAAAATTCAGGCGTTGTTGAGATCATTACCTGAAAAGATTATATTACAAATCCTAAAGGCAAAAGATTAAAATAACAAACCAACCATTGACTATTCCCGACGAAATGTTTCCCAAGGACTTGATTCGTTGCCGATATTGTTTTATAAAGCTTCTCTCAACGACAGATTCTCCAGAAACCCAAGAAAATTGTCAATCTAACAAAAGAGAAAGGTCAGAATAAAAGATGCAGAAGATTGTCCTTCAGAAATAGATATTCCAATACAGAAGCCAGAGAAATGGTCAGTCAGAAATAGGAAGACGTTCTTCCTTGGATGTTGTAGCTGGCAGTAGCTGAAGACACTTGATACGCGAGAGAAACTCAAAATGGAAAGGTTTCCTGTGGTTTCTCACAAGAGGCTGTCGAAACCCGGCTAAATCTTTCCAGAGAAATAAATTTCCACAAGAAGGGCTGGGGCTGGATCTTGGGTCACGGTCTAAATTGACCAAGAAGTTTTTGAATATGATAACAAGCGTTTAGCTTGTATTTTTCACCAAAGTCTCTAAACTTGGGATTAATTTCGTAATAACCAACTTCACAAAATCACCCATACAATGTTAATGATCTTTTACAAAATCGAGAAAGTGTCCTTAGTAAAAAATGTTAATACATGATTTTAAACGAAAATAGACAAGTTGTCTTAGGGCAAAAAATGTTAGAAAACTACAAAGTGAGACACTTCTTGATACAAAAAGCCTACAGAGGCCATTTGTCTTGACATCAAAAATAGTAGAACGGTGGATTTTAATACAAAAGTTCAGATAGCGTAGTCGCTTTGTTTGTGCAACGGAGGTACAAACCCGAGCTTTGTTTAATAACAGACTATTTCAGAGCGAGAGGACCACCAAATTTGGCTTCACTGACCATGACCATCTCACCAAGCTACACCAGCCACCAACCACCTGGAAAGCCGTCAAACAATCAGGCGTCGTTCCCAACCCACCAGGTAATTCATTCAACAATACAAGGACGGTTAATGGAAGGTAGAAATGGGTTTACGCACACCTAATTGGAGTAACGCTCGTGGGAATTGCCTCTCTGTGTCTGTAGTAGTGTGAAGCTCGTCTTAAACTATCTGCCCAGTGGTACTCTCTCTCTCTCTCTCTCTCTCTCTCTCTCCATCTATCTCGTCTCTCATCTCTCTCTCTCTCTCACACCACATACACACAAAACACACACACCCACCACACAATTAAAATACTAACCAAACTCTCCAACCGGTTTCCTTGTTGGTTCTCAGCGCCAGGCTGAGGTAAATGTTGGGAGAAAAAAAAAAAGTTGTAGTTCGCACGAAATTGTTGTTTGGACGTCAGTATTGAAATGTAATTTTTTTATGGTTTGTCATACTCTATTTTACATAAAGACGCATTAAAACCATGAGACAATCACCTTACAATCGATCAGTCAACTCTTCAGAAATTTAATATTTCGTGAGAAGTTTAAAAAAACAACTTTCATGGATCCTGATCAGTTGTTAACTCTCAGAACGTCCGACACTTCAGTGGTCATGGCAGTATGTTAATGACGCTAATTAGGTAAATTATTATTATTTATAGTATAGTTTCAAAAGTAAAGTATATCCAACAATTCTAGCCCTATTCGTGTGGTTTTTGATCGAAAGTATTTTCCCATGAAGTAGTGTTGTAAACTAAGTTAAAATGGATTGATTGATTGATTGATTGTTGAGTTTATCTGGCGTGTTACAACTACCCAGGGTCACTGACGCCGAGGTTTACAATGGAAGGAAAATTTGGACTGCCAAACTGGGAATATTACCTGAACCAATAAGCTGTTGGTTGTTTTTGATTGAGCTGGCCTTGCCTTTGCTAGCACGGGCTCTTGCCCCATAAGAGCCCAGCCCTAATAAGTGCTGACAATTAAAAAATCATTAAAAAGCCAAAAAGCCGGTGCGACCGAAGAAGCGCTTCAAGGAAACTAACTGAAAGCACAGCCGACAAGGAAGGCAGTACGCGGTAATCAGAACACGGGTGGACGACTTACAGTCTGGCATAAAATATTAAATGACTATATATTATATTATATATGATATATTATATAATATATATATATATTTATAATATATATATGTATATATAATGTATATATATATACTGTCTATATATAATATATATATATTATATATATATTATATTATATACTTATATATATTATAGAGAGGAGAGAGAGAGAAGGAGAGAGATCCTCCCAATAAATAATCTTCCAGGTGGTATGGTAAAATAATCCCTAAGTTAGTTCTCCAGTTTCTTTGAAATAATTCACCTCGAGCAATGTGGAAAAGCGGAATTTAGTTTTGATGTCATTCATCCATTGCGTTTTGCAAGGATTATCCTCTCTGGGTATATCCATCACAATCATCAGTCTTCTCTTGACGGGTAAACAATAATTAGGTAAAACGGCCTTTCTGTTTTTAAGTGTTAATGTTTCGGTTGCTGATTCAGAAGATGAATTGGTATTTATTTTCTTGTTTATGGCGCAATTCGAGTTTTATTCGAATGTTTACTATAGAAACGCACACCAAGACTCATATTCATTATGATTAGTCTTTCATTTTTTATTCAGCATTTTATATATAATTTAGACAATTTCGCACCAACGATGCCTAATTTAAGGCACCCTGGATGACTTTTTTCAACCCCATTGCCTTAACTGAAGTCTGGAACACCATACACCCTCATCCAGCAATCAAGATACTAGGCTCAGGATACGCGGCAGTATTTAGGGTACCTCCCTACTTTAAAGAATAAAGTGAATGGATTTCGGGAAGTACAAAGAACGATTGGAGAAAGTTGCCACGGAAAGTGATGTGGAGGTCAGATTTGATCCACCGCTTAGTATTCGACCCACAAGTTCGATTATTCACTTCAGAGCGGTCCTTCAGCACCTTTTCATTATTTCCAATTTACTTAATGACTGAAATCTTGGAGTCAGTATAGTTGACAAAATAACCCTGGGAATAAAGTTTCGCGGGGGGTTCAATAGCACAAAGGTGAGTTCGAAGACTCGGAACTTTGACGTTCGTGAAGAATTTCAGGCAAAAAGTTAATATCTTAGTTTTACCAGACGCCACCTGACTGATTAACAGCTCTCCTATGGGCTGGCACGAAGGATTACTAGATATTTTTTTACGTGGCTGTGAACCAATTGTCACCCTAGCAACGGGACCTACAGCTTATTGTGGGATCCGATAACCTCATTATATCGAGAATTGAATTTGCTATCAACCAGACAATAAATTCTTCCTTTTGGGATATCCTTCCGCGTTGGCCGAGGCCGAAATCGAACTTCGGACCACTGGATTGGTAATCCGAGCGCGAAATCAATTCGTCCTAACGAGGAACATGATTTTCGGAAAAGACTGGGTAATGTAATGGGACACGCCTGCAGGTACAATAACCAATAAACAAAAAAGAAAGTCCCTCATCAAACACAAGTGCTTCAAGCGACCAGTATAAGGATTTTCCAGCAAATCGAGGGCGCCATGGCAGGTGGGTTTTTCGGATAAGTTGAAACGCGGCCATTGAACGGATAAACTGCCTCTTTTCATTTAGTGGAATCTCTGTTTGCCAGTGTAATGACCGATTGCCTGAGTACTAACCTGATGCTTTGTAATCAGCAGAGAACGTGTCACGTTCAGAAGTTTTTATTACAGTTTTTGCAGGTTTGGCGCTTTGTTGGTTTTTATGGAGGAGCGAACCGGTTATGGAAACGCATTTTTAAATTTTAAAAAAAATCTGTTACGTAATTCTCGCATCGACTAATGTTTCTAAAATTCTTATTTCAATTTATGGGAAAGAATTTTAATCCTTTTTTTCTGTTACGTAATTCTAGATCAAGCATCGACTAATGGTTGTAAAATTGTTATTTCAATTTTTAAATTGAATATTGACTTGAGAACTTAGGGGAAAGAACTTAATCTTAACTGGGAAGTGGGGTACATGGTATCATTATGCTTTCCTTAATTAATTAAAGGCCGTTTTCAATGTCTTAGTCCCCTAGATTTTACTTCCCGCTTCTTTATGCAATTTCTACCCGGGGGGGCTCTAAAATGTTTCTTTGCTGTGATGGAGGTGTAGTTTTTAGAGCCATTACCATATTTCCGCCTTGCCAGATTGACCCTCAACATAACCGTTAATGAACGATTGTCTAGACGCTGTCCACCGTCCAATTAGAAATTCAAGAACCGTTGAATGAAAGCCATTTCTATAAATATCGGCCGAACGCCAACCTGTGGGACTGCAGAACTCGCGGCCGCAGTCCAGCGATGGTTGAAATTCGTGTTTTCTGAATTGTTGGAGGAAAAAGTGACGTTCAAAGGACAAACTTTACGTTAAATTAAAACCCTGGAGTCATTTTGAGATAAATCGCTAGCCATTATTCGAAAACAAAATTACCTAAACTCTCATTTTCTAAAACCAAATACTTTATCCGTTAAGAATTCACATGTCATCCTCTGTGGTAAACAAATTTGTTAAAAAATACACTAATTTTATATTAAAATAGATTTCTATGGTAAAATAGCTAACAAAGACTTTTCGTACACCTGAACGGTTGTTCCTCATCAGTGTAACCGTTAAGAAAATGGGTGAGGAGGGGGGGGGGAGGGGGGGGGGGAGCTGCGGACAATTAATACCACCGACGCCACGATGTTAACCATCTCTTAACTTTCAACGCTTCAGTTCCGTAACGATATTATATCGTTTGAACGGTCTGTTTGAAAAGTGAGTTTTCATGCCTGGAATGTTGAATTCAGTGTCGTTGTAAAGCTGGATAGTTCCGGAAAAGTCAAAACGAGGAAAAATGTATTCATCAAAAATTGGCAGTATTATGCCAAGATTTCCTTAGAAAAGGATGTCGCCCAAATTTTTGGACAGCAATGGTTACCACTGTATATGTTTTTAAAGTTACCTTTCTTTATTTTCAATGCCAATTAATTGTTGTATTTATAGCGTGCGGGGTGAGGAAGTGGTACAAGGAGGGGGGAGGAGACAAAGGATAAAAAACAATGATTTTATTTCTATTTATGAACATGCGGGAAGCACAGAGCTTCGAGTCGTAGAATCATGTTTTTTCATTTATTACAAGTAGAGTCGAATGTAATTAAGAAATCAGGTTTTTCACACCATGACAAAGTTTCCTTCCCTTAACTACTGACTCATGGGTACCGCACACACTATATATACGTATGTATGTATATACAAACTAATACATTATATGTATATCGGATGTCTGAAAATGGGATTTGCGCATGCGCCAATGCAGACATCAATTTTTGTTACTTTTGCGGATGTGGCATCGCAATATCAGTCTCTTAAATTCGCGGATGCGGATTTCAGATGCAGATATATGAAAACCATGCCTCGCGGCTGCCGATACTTTGTAATCTAAATAATTTACATATGTTTAATTGTTAAAGACTATTTTCAGCCAAATCATTCAAATTACATAACTTTTGATGTACTAATTGAAGTAGAAACGTAAGTGATACTCATTTATGTGTGTGTGTACTTTCGAAGAACGTACAAACAGTAACAATGATACATGAAAGGTTTAGTTCTCTTAGACAAGATTATTTAATGCTCATTGCTTGATAAGGGTAACAAAACTCAAAGCCATTCTTTGCATGTGAGAGAGAGAGAGAGAGAGAGAGAGAGAGAGAGAGAGAGAGAGAGAGAGAGAGAGAGAGAGTCCTAATAAAATGCAATACCCGGCCCTTTATGATTACAACTGCTGTAAAGACATGAAATTACTTAAACAAATATGCTATAAACAGAGCTACTTATAAAGTATATACTGTATGAAATATACATTTGTTTATCATGTATCATGTATCCTTTATGATAAAACGAAAAAGTAAAACAATAAAAAAGAAATCTGCTTATAGCTACAATATTGACTATGAACTGTTGAACACTGAGGGAGGTGGGGGATGATATCCTCATATCTGCATTCTCAAACTGCGGATGCGGATGTGGATGAGGATGCGGATTTATAAAAAAATGCGGATGTGGCTATCCGATACACCTCTAATACATTCATATATACAGTATAACTCAATAACTTCATGAATAATCGGATGAAAAACGCAAAGCAAACCAAACCAAAAAAACCGTCCTTGCCTGTGACTGCCACCCACATAACTTTCGATCAGTTATTCATAGCAAAGGTAGTTTATGTCTTCGTCATTTCTCATTCCCGTCGCCTCTGCTCCCAGAGAGCGACGCCCGGAATGCAGCGAAGGGCGACAGATCTCCGCATCTGTCTCATATCGGAACTTTCCGTTTTGGAAAACGTTTTCGTTCGGAGAGATTTGCCTTCGAGTCGCTGGAAATTCCATGCATGGCTTATCCACTTGGATCTTTGGGAGAGGAGGAGGGAGAGAGAGAGAGAGAGGGTAAGTAATAATTCTATTTCCAATTGACACTGTTATTCTACAATGCATATTTATATATATATATATATATATATTATATATATATATATATATATATATATATATATATATAGCTGACCCACTATATTAATTTGATTTATGTTATCAAAAAGCTCACAAAAAGTTTTTATAGTGTTGCTATTAATGAAAAGAAATGCCTAAAATGTACTTAGCTTACCTTACTTTCGTAGATTTGAAACCATAAAAATCAATATTTAAATCGTTTAATGTTAATGTAATGTTCTCTTGTAACAATACCATTAAAGATATGCTAATTAAGAATAGTCCCGTAACAAATAACAACATCATTTACAAAGTCCTTGTAAGGATTGCCCATCGTTTTACGTTGGTCAGTCAGTTTAAAAAATAAAAATGTGTACGTATTAAGCAGCATATGTATTCAGTTAGAACAGCCCAGACTTCAAATGCACTGTTTATCCATCTGAGTGAAAAATCTCATTGTATTAATTGGGTGATACCTCTGTATTGCTAGATCTAATGATTATGTTTTCAAGAAATTTACTGGAATCGGCAATTATACAAACTCACTAATAAAAACAACCTAAATCTTAGTCTGGGTGGAATGTACCATTTGGACACATATATTTGTAAGATGTTTATGGAGGACCTTAAATAAATGAACAACTGATAAATTAGTCCACAAGTATAGTTATTATTTCTCTCTCTCTCTCTCTCTCTCTCTCTCTCTCCTCATCTCTCTCTCTCTCTGGTTCGATATATATTTATATTTTCTTTCGTCTTTTCATTAATAATAATTTTTTGGGAAAATTTGTGTAAATTTCATGATATTAAATTGTATATTGCTTCCTTGCTTTTTCAAAATGTACTGTTTTCTGGAAGAATAACTTGTTTACTGCGTGTATCCTCCAAGGTGTGGCTACCCCCAGGCGTTCCTCGTTCTGTAGATTGAAATCGCCCCTTGATTGCTAATCTTGTAGTGTCAGTTTGGATATTAAGCCTTCTTTTTGACTGTTTTCCTTTGTAAAATCAGTTTGCCTCAGTCAAGGGTCTGAACAGGACCGAAAGTACTCGGCTATCTCGCTTTTCATTTTTTCCTTCGTGGCAAAACCTTTATTTATATACATTATATATATATATATATATATATATATATATATATATATATATATATATGTGTGTGTTGTGTGTGTGTGTGTGTGTGTATACACACATATAGGTAAAGTAATGAAAAATCAGCATTAGAATAAATTCATAGTAAGTGAATACTAATGAAACAGACATTTCTTGAACTTATTCTTAAAGAGAATGTAGAGTGGCATCATCCTTGATATCTTGTGGTAGCATATTCCACAGGGAAGGAAGGGCCCCTAGACGGGAACTCCCTTGAGCCATTATCCGTTTCGTTTTTTTTACAACAAGATCACAACCCTGACGAGTATAAACACTAGTTACTGAGTTAACCACATTAAAATGATACAGCCATTCTGGTAAATACCACTTAAACTTTAAAATCAACCCAAACTTCGTTAACATACTGATCATTAACTTCAACCATTCCAGTTTTTTTCAGAACAGGAGAAATATGATCATACTTCCTGATATCGCCTACAGCTACTCTAACAGCGAAATTACAAGTTTTTAAAATTTTTTCGAGTGGGACATTATTAGTGTATCCCCTTACCTTAAAACAATAGTGGAAGAGGCTCATGACTAGTGACTGAACGACATTCAGGCGCGTGGAAGGTTCAAAATTATCTTTCAATCTGTTCAAGTAAATTCTTTATCAACATGAGAGTCGAAAGTCATAAATCGGTCAAAGTGGATGCCTAAGTTTTTCACAACTTTCACAGACTTGATAACATTGCCATTGAAATCTACCCTCACATTATCATCTATGGCCCATATATATTGTCTTGAACCTATAAAAATGCACTGAGTTTTACTTTCGTTCAGTAGGAGGCCATGTCTCTGAAAATACGTCTTGGCCTTCTCCAAGACTGCTTCAGCCCTTCTTGATATATCATTTATGTTGCTTATGTCCCCTTCAAGTATGATTTGTTTATCATTATCATACTGGATAACGAAAATACCAGGTTGAGATTCCACCAAGTCGTTAACAAAAATAACAAACAATATTGGTCCTAAAATAGATCCTTGCGGGACCCCAAATGTTACCTCACATCTAGATGACATTGTGTCCATTAACTTGACTGACTGCAGCCGATTGGTAAGATAGCTATCGAACCAAGATGGATCCATTCTTAGATTTATACATTCCTCTAATAAGATTTTGTGATTCACGCTATCAAAAGCTTTAGATAGATCCAGTAGAAGGAGCAGTAATATCTTTTTATTTTCTATGTTATTATATATTCGATCAGTTACCTTCAAAAGAGCGGTCTCAGTAGATAATTTAGGCCTAAAGCCATGCTGGTGTTCAGATAAAAAAGACAGTTTTCTTCCCAATATTTTGTCAATTGATTAGCAATAATCTTCTCGAGTACCTTAGACAAAGTAGGTAGCAGTGAGATTGGCCGATAGTTTTTGATGTCTTCTCTATCACCGTTTTTTAAAAAACATGAATAACAAAAGGGTATTTCCATAGATCATGAAAAGTGCGAGTTTCGATGGAAGTATTGATAATTACTGGGATGTAAAGTGCTATTATAAATAGTGCATCCTTGATAAATTTCAGAGTACTACCATCAGATCCGCATGCGTTCGAGTTATTTAAATCCTTAATAGTTAATATAACCGTCTCACAGTCTACTGGAGAGGGCTTAAATCCACGTGGATTATCTAGATTTATTGACCAAATACTTAGAGCCTCATTTCCTGATGTCACTTGCTGAGTTTTCTCGTACGTTTGTTTTCCAACATTCGCAAAATACTCATTAAACTCTTCCGTTTTAGCTTTAATATCCTCTCGGTTTTCAGATATTTGTGCTTCGCTGCTAACAATATGGAGCATTTTTTTAACTACTTTCCATGTTTTACTGGTGTTATTTCTTGTATCTTGAAATTCTTGCCTGAGAGAGAGAGAGAGAGAGTTACTGCTCTTTATACTCTTTTAATATAATAATACGTAGGATTACACATGAGTTGTCACAGTCACTTTTAAAAATAAAGTACTTTGATATTACGAAGGCTGTAATTTACTTTATAGCAGTACTTAGAAAGAAAGAATATTATATTTTCATTATTACCAAGACAAAGTTTTATGGTGGAGAGAGAGAGAGAGAGAGAGAGAGAGAGAGAGAGAGAGAGAGAGAGAGAGAGAGAGTATTCTGCTAGACAGTACCCATTTGTAAACGTTAAAAAAAAAGCCATAGTTTTGAGACCATTTCCCCAAAAGACCAAAACGTCTCGTGTTTCCATCTTACACCCACTTAGCATCATTCTGGAAAGAAGTTGGGGGACCTCGGTAGGGAAGGGGTATGGTGGTGGTGGTGTGGGGTGGGGGTATCCGTCAAAGTGCTCTTTATTTCACCCAATTAACTTAGCAATCATAGTTACGTAATGTTGGGTTATATAAGAGTCCTTATGCAACTGGGCTTTCAAGGGATTGGCACTATAAAAACTAACATCTCTCGAAAGACATTAGGTAACGGGATGCTTGTTTTCTTGTTTAATTTCACTATAAATCACAAGGTAAATGGTAAATACTGTAGACGTTTGTAAGTGCATTATGAACCTGATATATTTGCATAAGGATTTACGCAGATTTACTGCGCGCACGCTTGTATGCGCAAGCAAATAGCCTAGCTTGTCTCTTCGTTGTAAATTTATCCTCTGCTTCATTGGTTGGGTTGTTTATTATCACGATTATTTAAGCAGAAAATTCTCACGATTTTTACGACAATTCCACCAGAGTTGGACCCGTGACTAGCAACAAGTAGTTATATAATTGGAGGTCTAGCTGGGAGACCTTAATGGTGGTGGTGGTTAGGCCGGGTTGAGTGGGATGGCTGGTTGGGGATTGTTGAACCTTGGCGGAGGTTAGCGGTCTCCGAAATTTATGTATCTTATCTCTCTTTTTTTTCCGCCTGGACCTACTCTTGAGAAAGAAATTGGGAATTTGCAAAGTTAAAAATAAATAAGAGAGAGAGAGAGAGAGAGAGAGAGAGAGAGAGTGAGAGGCGTATGTGAACAAATACTCTTTTTGTTATATTCGTTCTCATGTTTGCAATTGCTGTAGAAGCCTTAGTCTAGTCTTACAGATTTGCACGAAAATATTTTATGATATGTAATATTAATTGTAACATTTTATGATTATAAAAATCTATACAGTTTTACGAATAACATTAAAAGACTTTGTGCTTACAAGTGTCTTCACTAAAGTAAGAAATGCTTTTATTTGAACAAAGATATAACATAAAATATTTTCGTGTAAAACTGTAAATGCTTCTACAGTAACTGCAACAAGATCGTCTTTTTTTGATTCAAGCAAAACTATAGTAGATTTACATCAACAGTGCATTTGATGTCTAGGCCAGTCTCTTACGACGCTCTTGATTCCGTTGATAAGCCAATCACAGGGAAAGACGTATCCCCCAGGAGAGGTGGAGCATACATCCTGCCCATGTGAACTCTCGAGAGAGACTGAGAGTTTCCAGCCCTGCGATCGGCTTATCAACAGCCAATCAGGAGCGTCGTAAGGAACTGGGCCTAGACATCAAATGCACTGTTGATGTGAATCTACTATAGTAGTAGTATAAACGCACTCAAGCAATTTTCACTAATGTGCTCTGTAAGTTTTAAAAAAGATTTATTTTTTATGTGTGAAAATGTTTGTACACAAAATACATTTATTAACAAAACCCACCTCTAGATAGAAATGCATTCAGGACGACCTTAACAAATCCGTCTTTTAATTTCTTGGATAAGAGACTCGATAAATCAAAAGGAAAATAAAGTCAGTCACGCAAGACAACATCGTCTTCTAAATCTTCTAAAGTTAAATGACTTCCCCGAAGTTCTTCTTTTTTCTTAGTAATTATCTCCAACCGATCAAATGGCAGAGCGAAGGAGATAACTGAGAAACAAAAACAAAAAAACAAAAATCGCCATCGGAGACAATTCCAATAACACGATGCCTAAATCCTGTTGGGTGGAAGAGAGTTTGATCGGTTGTTATCAGTTGTTTTGTAACAACGTTGATAGATATTGCGGGAAAGAAACTGTTTGAATGTCAGTGTGAAATGATTTTATATGTGTATGTATGCATATATAGATATTTATAGTGATATATATATATATATATATATATAATATATATATATATATATATATATATATATATATATTAAAAGGAGCCCATAAAAACACCAAAATATAGAGAGAAAAGTACTATATTTCAGAGACTGCTGTCTCCCTCTTCAGGTAGATGAGTGAGAAAAGTTTACAGAAAAGGTGGTATTTATACCAAAAGAGGTCCATCCACAGGCAAGCCAATTTAGGTCACCCCCGCTGATAATCTTCCGTTAATCTTCTTGAGTGTTGGTTGAATGAAAACCTTGTCGATCGTATCTGAAATCCATGCTCCTTTTGAGATGTTCATTACCTGCCTCTCTTTTATTAAGGCCGATTCCATCATTTGACTCTTCTACCGGCAGTTGCTGCTATAAATTACACGTGACAAATTCAGTTTATTCTATGGTTATGTTCATTTATATGGTTGAAAATAGCCGAGTTCTGTTGTCCATACCTAACTGACCGTTTGTGTTGTATTAATCTCTGGGGAAGTGATTTACCTGTAAATCCGATGTAAGATTGGTCACAGTCCTGGCATGGGATTTCGTATACCCTAGAGTCTTTGGGAGATGTCTTTTGTTGGACGTTAATCAGGGATTTGGCTAAGGTGTTTGGGTAAGTAAATGCAAAAGGGTTAGATTTTCCGAGGGGTTGGGTTACTCTCTTAATCGTGTCCAGGTGAGGAATTTTTATTTTATTGTTGGGTGTATCTTTGGTCTTGTCTTTAGGGGGTCGGTAGAAAATTACGTTTGCTACTGCCGGTACAAGAGTCAAATGATGGAATCAGCCTTAATAAAAGAGAGGCAGGTAATGAACATCTCAAAAGGAGCATGGATTTCAGATACGATCGACAAGGTTTTCATTGAACCAACACTTAAGAAGATTAAAGGAAGATTATCAGCGGGGGTGACCTAAATTGGCTTGCCTTGGGATGGACCTCTTGCTATAAATACCACCCTTTTCTGTAAACTTTTCTCATTCATCTACCTGAAGAGGGAGACAGCAGTCTCTGAATATAGTACTTTTCTCTCTATATTTTGGTGTTTTTATGGACTCCTTTTATTAGATGGAATTCTGTTGTTACAGAACATTTTTACCAGTATATATATATATATATATATATATATATATATATATATATATATATATTATATATATATATATATATATATATAGACAAGGAGTAGGTAGGCAGAAGAAGGCCGTAGTGTACGTCAAGGATAGGTGACAATTGGACAACCAGTTATCAATTAAGATAACATTTATTCGCCAACGCGTTTCGTAACATCATGTTACATCTTCGGGGTTAGAAAATAACAATAATAAACAAATTAAGGTACGTGAAAACAACTACAGTTAAAACTGAAGAAGTATTTACAAAAACAGGAGAGTTAAAAAAAGCACCTGTCATATGGAAAGTTACAGTTTAAGCGAATACAGTACAATGGGTAAAAAGCAAAGAAAACAAAAATCATTCAGTTGAACAGAGGAAGTGTGCGAGTTCAGTTTTGGCGCTAACTGCTTAACAAAGAGAGATTCAACAATAGGCAGTTCGTAAGAATGGCGATTTTGGCCCAAGAATTTTCTTGTATCAGAAATCATTCTCTTATTTGTAACACCAATATTAAATACTCTGACTTTTCTATCTTGGGCCAAACTCGCCATTCTTACGAACTGCCTATTCTTGAATCTCTTTAATAAGCAGTTAGCGCCCAAACTGAACTCACACACTTCCTCTGTTCAACTCTACTTGGCCTAAATGATTTATATTTTCTTGATTTTACCCACGGCACTGTATTCACTTAGTCCTCAACTTTCCATTATTATAACAGGTGTTTTTTTTAACTCTAATGGCTTTGTAAATACTTCTTAAGTTTTAACTGTGATTTTAATTATATTTTTAATTTCTATTGTTTCAAGTATTGCGTATAAATATGTACTTATGTATGCATGTCCCTAGAAGGGCTAGTTTTAGAAAAATACAACAAACGTTACTGTTATGTTCAAATATGTTATGTATGTGTGCATGTAAGCCTGTATGCATTTTTGTGCTTTCTTTGTTTAGGCAAGAACCTCTTACAGTCTGAGGATCATGAGAGAGATTTGTGATCAGGATTTTCCTAAGTAAAGACTAATCCTTTCCAAGCTGCTCATCCTGATTGATAATTTACATAATCGATGAGATATGCAAAACGAACTTATCACGAAGAAGACAGCGCTAATAAATGAAACCTGTCAAGACAAGAATATACAGTCTGTCTGCAGACCTGTTCGTAATCTGCATTATTTTATAATGACTTGTAAAACTAAAAAGCATAAAATCCAATTAGCAATGAAACTGATGTCTTCGCGTATAACATTCTCTCTCTCTCTCTCTCTCTCTCTCTCTCTCTCTCTCTCTCTCTCTCTCTCTCTCTCACAAAGTTCTTGATGTGAAGAGGCGCCTCTGTATTTCGAAAGGATTTCAACTGTTAATTTTTAGTCTTCATATTTCACAGTCCAAACTACAAAGAAGAGTATTTTTATACTATATATGTCATATATATATATATATATATATATATAGATATATATATATATATATATATATATATATATATAATATATATATATATATATATATATATATATATATATATAT
Source organism: Macrobrachium nipponense (assembly GCF_015104395.2). Classification (NCBI taxonomy): domain Eukaryota; kingdom Metazoa; phylum Arthropoda; class Malacostraca; order Decapoda; family Palaemonidae; genus Macrobrachium; species Macrobrachium nipponense. Next base: position 18,236,153 of record NC_087215.1, on the reverse strand, counting down.
ATATATATATGGGAAGGGATGCTTTCGTGCAATATTTTATCATCTAAAGATACTATCTACTCTCTCTCTCTCTCTCTCTCTCTGCCTCTATCTCAAAACCAAAATGGCTCCTTCCAGATTCCCTGCCGATGCAAATCTGACTTCCTTCATACACGTTATGAATACGAAGAAGGAACATTATGGCTGTGTCTCCATGAATAAACATGAACGTCAGAAAGCGCTCCTTCCCGAGCCGAGAGCAGTACGCATGCCTCCTCAGTAGAAGGCAACTGCAAGCAATAAACCAGATGTAGTGCTTGATCATGCACCAACGGGTCTTGAGGATAAGTTTCCTTCTCTAAAACATATGCTTCGTGAGAGCACTCGTGTGAACTGGAGTCTTTTAAAGAAAATTCAAATGCTTCGCTTATAAATTTGCTCCGCAAAAAGATTTTTATTTAAATTTTTGTAAGGGGTGACTGAACCTCAAGTTTCTCTTCATGTAAATTGGCTTTGTAAACAAGTAGGAAGTTTGTGAAAAATCTGAATTCTTTACCATTCCCTTGATTATTAAAGCTCTTTTTACGATGTGCTTTCATGACCCAAGTCTTTTTTTTTTTTTTCTCTCTTTTTTTTTTTTTTTTTTTTTTTTTTTTTTTTTTTTTTTTTTTTTTTTTTTGTTTTTTTTTTTTTTTTTTTTTTTTGCTTCGTTTAAGAGTTAACTTTCCTTTCATCTGGCCTGGGCAATTTAGGGACTATAGCTTCCTCGTCTCTTCAGCCTCACCATTTAGAATACAAAGATAAAGCAGTATGAATATAGAGCGTCGTTTGCTAACCAAGTAGAGCTTCAGGAAGTCAATTTGACAAAGACACAAAGTTGGTCTTGCGAAGAAACATAAGATATTCTTTAATGCGTAAATTCCCTCGAAAATAAAATCGGTCTTAAATGAGAAACATTTTCAAAGACTTCGCTGCTTATATTTCAACCAGTTTGGCAATGGAGGCAGTACTTTGGAATTGGTTTTTATGAGTGTATTAACTGTTAAAGGATATAAACACACAAGTTCAATAGACTTGAACTTGAAAAAATAAAACAGAAAAGTGAAACCTTCGCTATGCCATTAAGAGAAAACCATTAAGGAGGCAAAAAGCGATCATTATGGTTCCTTCGTGAATCAGAGGTCTTCACCTCGACCAGTTCTCCATTACCTGAATTTCCCAGAACCTTTTGAGGGATAGAATGGAGCCAGTGTGCCAGCTAAAGGAAATGCTGGCAGGGATTTAAGTGTTCATTGGCAGGAACAGAGAAAATAAAGGAGAGTCGATCTGCGTGCTATTATTTCCGTTGGCTTCATTATGGAGAGCTGGGCAGCCCCAACTGTTTTTACTATTATCATCACTTGTGGTTTTATATGAGGTCATAAAAGAACGAAAGAAATCGGCGCTTCGAAAAGTAAAAGCTCAAATAGGAATTGTTTCGATTCCGGTATTTTGTCCTGTCAGCAAAAGACGAGTAACCGGAATGCAATACTTCAGACGTCAAATCTCTGATTCTCCTTACAATCTGGTCAGGTTTTTTAGATGTTTCAAGTGTTTATATGTATAAGTAATGCGTAAACACCACACTTCTTGTGTCTTAAATTTTACACACACAAATATATATATATATATATATATATATATATATATATATATATATATATATATATATATGTGTGTGTGTGTGTGTGTGTGTGGTGTGTGTGTGTGTGTGTGTAAATATGAATTGTTGACAAGGTAAACCATAGACCCAACTTGGCATAGATCTCTGAATGCGTGGACAGCCTAAAATGTATTTGCAGCATACAACAAAACGTTAAAATCTTGGCTGCCTTATCCTTACTCCTTTTTCTGTCACCTGTAACACAAGGCAACTCAAAGCCATTAAGCCAAAGACCGAAAAGGGCCAAATAATCCAAAGCCGTTCTGCTGCAGTCGTTCATCCAATTAAAGTCTGTGTGTTTGCTGCCCATTTCCATATTTCTTGCAATCCGACCTCCTCTCGCATCTGTTACAAGTTTTGCTTGAGCCAAATTGGAGTCATTTGACTTGAATGTTGAGAAGTACCCGGCTGGAAGGCCAATATATGGCGAGCTAACAAGACAGATTTACACTCGTATGTATATATATATATATATATATATATATATATATATATATATATATATATATATATATATATATTATATATATATATATATATATATATATATATATGTCTGTGTGTTTTATGTATGGAAGATATGAGCAGAGAGAGAGAGAGAGAATTTAAATGAATTCGAATAATGTCAAAAAATTATTT
>NC_087215.1:18226333-18228833 GCF_015104395.2 Macrobrachium nipponense | reverse complement strand
ATTTAGAAAGTCTCTTGCGTAAAGAAGCCTTTCTCTCTCTCTCTCTCTCTCTCTCTCTCTCTCTCTCTCTCTCGTCTGGTGGTCGCGAGTTCGATTCTCGGACATTCCATTGAGGGGTCAGAAATGTGTATTTCTGGTGATAGAAGTTTCACTCTCGGCGTGGTTCGGAAGTTACGTAAAGTTGTTGGTCCCATTGCTGCATAACCATTGGTTCCATGCAACGTAAAAGCATCATACAAATACCCAAACCCTCTCTCTCTCTCTCTCTCTCTCTCTCTCTCTCTCTCTCTCTCTCTCTCTCTCTCCGGTGTTCCTCGGGTCCGGGCTAAAAACGGGCATTTGGTTACCGGCTCATTACCCTTTATGTTGAGAAAAGATAATAGGCGGTAGCTGTAGTGGTTAAGACAATAGCAGTGTTAATGGTCCAGCGTTACGGTAAGAAACGATAAGGGTTACTTTAAAACGTTACGAGGAGTAGATTAAAGGGTAAGGAATAGCCCGAAGTTGGATAAAGGAGGAAAAGGGTAAACAAGTGTGGGGTGGGGGGGGGGGGGGGTTGCCAGAACCAAGCACTTTCCTAATGCATTTAGAGGCGGTTTGATGTTTTATTCAAACGCGAATTCGATGAGCTTCCAAGAAATCGTGTAACTGTGGAGAGTCAGCTAGAAGAGAGAGAGAGAGAGAGAGAGAATTTTCCTTGTAAGCGAGTAGTAAATACGTACAATTGAAGTTCAGAAACCTTGAATCGATGAGAGAAATGTTACTACAGGAGCTATCGGTAATTCTCATTGGTGATTAGACATTGAAGTATATATATATATATATATATATATATATATATATATATATAATATATATATATATATATATATATATACATATATATATATATATATATATATATATATATATATATATATATATATATATATATATATATACAATTTGTATAAACTGTTAATATATATACGTATCTATACACACACAACTATATATATATATATATATATATATATATATAGAGAGAGAGAGAGAGAGAGAGAGAGAGAGAGAGAGAGAGAGAGAGAGAGAGAGAGAGAAATAAATCGGGCGTCTATCACTTAATGAAACGTGGTACTTGGAATCCGTAGAGTTTCATCCGTATTCCTGAGAAGTCATCGCCATAAATATACCGCTCCACAATAACAAGGCCCATTTGACTGCCGCCGAGTACGGAGCGATCTTGAACGCAGCATTCATCAGGGTTGGAGGTGGGAGGGAGTTGTTGCTATAGAAGCCATGCGCCATCCAAGAGAGAGAGAGAGAGAGAGAGTAGATACCATCTCTATCGTGTATTCTTGACAGCAACTAGAGCGGATACCATCTTTGATGCATGGTCTGAACGCATCAGAGTAGATACCGTCAGCAGTGATGCATTGTTTACCATTTTCTTATGACCATGATACAATACCTTCGGACTACGGAAATTCATATCGTTTTGGGTTAGGTTCAATATGTAATTGGCAGTTTCCTACAAAAAGTTACTGTAGGCATTACATAACGTTCTTTGCAGCGTCTCTTCAGCTCCTATAGTAGATTCCCATCAACCGTGCATCTGATGTCTAGGCCAGTCGCTTATGACGCTCCTGATTGCCTGTTGAGAAGCCAATCACAAGGCTGGAAACTCTGTCTCCCTCGAGAGTTCACTCAGGCAGGATGTATGTTCCACCTCTCGTGAGGTATACCTTTGAAAGACGTATCCCTCAGGAGAGGTGGAACATGAATCCTGCTTATGTTAACTCTCTCGAGAGAGACTGAGAGTTTCCAGCCCTGTGATTGGCCTATCAACAGCCAATCAGGAGCGTCGTAAGGGACTGGCCTAGACATCAGATGCACGGCTGATGCGAATCTACGATATCTGCGACCCCTTTCATTCATTTTACTGTACCTCTATTCATATTCTTTCCTCCGTCTTACTTTCCACCCATTTCTAATAGTTGTATCATAGTGCAACTGCGAGGTTTTCCTCCTGTTACACCGCATAAACCTCATACTCCCAGTTTTCCTTTAGGCGCTGAATGACCTCAATTGTATATTCTATCGACAAAAAGTTACTTGTACGTAATTTATGGACTTACAAAAAAATTTCATGATCATTATTTATAGAATAAATCAATGGCCAGTATTTAAGTGAATAAAAATTACATAAGATATAAGAATAAAATTAGATCTAATCTTGAAATATGAAGTCGTTGATCAATAAAAATGAGACGGGAAATAGTCAAGATATTACTGGGTCAGTTGTAGATGGAAGAAGGAATTTCTTACTGAAAGTGAAGTTGCTACTTTTACTGAAGTGAAAGTCTAAGGCAGCTGTTAATAAACTACCCTAACGCTTCGTGCAAGGAAATAATTTCTTCCGATGTGTATGGAGTGCTCAGAGTGATGGAAGAAGGAGGAGTGGAAAAGAAAAGTGACAAAGTAAGATGATAGAGATGAGAGGAGAGAGAAGCAAGATAAG
>NC_087215.1:18204749-18225833 GCF_015104395.2 Macrobrachium nipponense | reverse complement strand
AATCCACGTGGATATAAGCCCTCTCCGGTAGACTGTGAGACGGTTATATTAACTATGAAGGATTTAAATAACTCGAACGCATGCGGATCTGATGGTAGTACTCTGAAATTGATCAAGGATGCACTACTTATAATATTTTATAACACAATTATCATCAATACTTCCATCGCAACTAGCACTTCTCTTGATCTTTTTGTTTGTTTGTATGGTGTTTTTGCGATACATGGAACCAGTGGTTATTCAGCAACGGGACCAACGGCTTTACGTGACTTCCGAACCACGTCGAGAGTGAACTTCTTTCACCAGAAATACACATCTCTAACACCTCAATAGAATGTCCGAGAGTCGAACTCGCGGCCACCGAGGTGGTAGGCCAAGATCATACCGATCACGCCACTGAGGCGCTTCCTGATCTACGGAAATACACTTTTGTTATACCTGTTTTTAAAAAACGGTGATAGAGAAGACATCAAGAACTATCGACCAATCTCACTGCTACCTACTTTGTCTAAGGTACTCGACAAGATTATTGCTAATCAATTGACAAAATATTTGGAAGAAAACTGTCTTTTTTATTTGAACACCAGCATGGCTTTAGGCCTAAATTATCTGCTGAGACAGCTCTTTTGAAGGTAACTGATCGAATATATATAATAACATAGAAAATAAAAAGATATCACTGCTCCTTCTAATGGCTCTATCTAAAGCTTTTGATAGCGTGAATCACAAAATCTTATTAGAGGAATGTATAAATATAAGAATGGATCCATCTTGGTTCGATAGCTATCTTACCAATCGGCTGCAGTCAGTCAAGTTGATGGACACAATGTCATCTAGAGGTGAGGTAACATTTGGGGGTCCCGCAAGGATCTATTCTAGGACCAATATTGTTTGTTATTTTTGTTAACGACTTGGTTGAATCTCAACCTGGTATTTTCGTTATCCAGTATGATGATGATAAACAAATCATACTTGAAGGGGACATAAGCTTCATAAATGATATATCAAGAAGGGCTGAAGCAGTCTTGGAGAAGGCCAAGACGTATTTTCAGAGACAGGGCCTCCTACTGAATGAAAGTAAAACTCGGTGCATCTTTATTGGTTCAAGACAATATCTATGGGCCATAGATGATGTGAGGGTAGATTTCAATGGAAATGTTATCAAGCCTATGAAAGTTGTGAAAAACTTACGCATCCACTTTGACCGTTTTATGACTTTTGACTCTTATATTAAGGAGGAATTTACTTGAACTGATTGAAAGATAATTTTGAACCTTCCAAGCGCCTGATTGTCGTTCAGTCACTAGTCATGAGCCTCATCCACTATTGTTTTAAAGTAAGGGGGTACACCAATAACGTCCATTTCGACAAAATTAAAAAAATTTCGCCGTTAGAGTAGCTGTGGGCGATATTAGGAAGTATGTAGCTGTAGGCGATATTAGGAAGTATGACCATATTTCTCCTGTTCTGAAAAAACTGGAATGGTTGAAGTTAATGATCAGTATGTTAACGAAGTTTGGGTTGATTTTAAAGTTTTAAGAGGTATTTTACCGGAATGGCTGTATCATTTTAATGTGGTTAACTCAGTAACTAGTGTTTATACTCGTCAGGGTTGTGATCTTGTTGTAAAAAGAGCGAAACAGATAATGGCTCAAGAAAGTTCCCGTCTAGAGGGGCCCTTCCTTCCCTGTGGAATATGCTACCACAAGATATCAAGGGTGATGCCACTCTACATTCATTTGTTAAAAAATAGTTCAAGAAATGTCTGTTTTAATTGGTATTGTTCAATTAATATGAATTTATTTTAATGCTGATTTTTCATTACTTTACCTATATATATATATATATATATATATATATATATATATATATATATATATATATATATATATATATATACATATATAAATATATACATATACATATATTGGAAATAAAATTAGTATTAACCCCACCCCCCCACTCTCTCTCTCTCTCTCTCTCTCCTATCCCAAAGATCCAGCGGATAAGTCAGCATGGAATTTCCCAGCGACTCGAAGGCAAATCTCTCCAAACGAAAACGTTTTCCAAACGGAAAGTTCCGATATGAAAGACAGATGTGGAGATCTGTCGCCCTTCTGCTGCACTCGGGCGTCGCTCTCTGGGAGCAGAGGCGACCGGGAATGAGAAATGACGAAGACATAAATCTTCCTTTGCTATGAATAACTGATCGAAAGTTATGTGGGAGGTCGTCAAAGGCAAGGACGGTTTTTTTGGTTTGCTTTACGTTTTTCATCCGATTATTCATGCAAGTATTGAGTTATACTGTATATATGAATGTATTAGAGGTGTATCGGATAGCCACATCCGCATTTTTTTATAAATCCGCATCCTCATCCACATCCGCATCCGCAGTTTGAGAATGCAGATATGAGGATATCATCCCCCCCCCCTTTCCCCTCAGTGTTCAACAGTTCATATCCATATATTGTAGCTATAAGAAGATTTCTTTTTTTAGTTTTACTTTTTCGTTTTATCATACAGGATACATGATAAATAACTGTATATTTCATACAGTATATACTTTATAAGTAGCTCTGTTATAGCATATTTGTTTTAAAGCATAATTGTTTAAGTAATTTTATGTCATTTACAGCAGTTGTAATCATAAAGGCAGGGTATTGCATTTTTTTAGGACTCTCTCTCTCTCTCTCTCTCTCTCTCTCTCTCTCTCTCTGAATGGCTTTGAGTTTTGTTACCCTTATCAAGCAATGAGCATGAAGTAACCTTGTGCTAAGAAAACTAAACCTTTCATGTATCACTGTTACTGTTTGTACGTTCTTCGAAAGTACACACACACATAAATGAGTATCACTTATGTTTCAACTTTCAATTAGTACATCAAAAGTTATGTAAATTTGAATGATTTGGCTGAAAATGGTCTTTAACAATTAAATATATGTAAATTATTTAGATTTACAAAGTATCGGTAGCCGCAAGGTATGGTCTTCATATATCTGCATCTGTATCCGCATCCGCGAATTTAAGAGACTGATATTCGCATCCACATCCGCAAATGTAAAAAAAAATTTATGTCTGCATTCGCATGCGCAAATCCCATTTTCAGATATCCGATACATATATGTATATATGTATATACATATATGTGTATATATATAATATATATATAAATATATATATATATATATATATATATATATATATATATATACATACGTATATATAGTGTGTGTGCGTACCCATGAGTCAGTAGTAAGGGAAGAACTTTAATGGAAAAACCTGATTTCTTAATTACATTCGACTCTACTTGTAATAAATGAAGAACATGATCTACGTTACTCGAAGCTCTGTGCTTCCCGCATGTTATAAATAAAAATAAATCATCCTTTGTCTTCACCCCAGGCTATAAATACAAACAATTAATGGCATAATAAAGAACGGTAACTTAAACATATACTGAGTGTAACCTTGCTGTCAAAAATTTGGGCGACATCCTTTTCTAAGGAAATCTTGGCATAATCTGTCATTTATAGGATACATTTTCATCGTTTTAACTTTCCGAACTATCCAGCTTTACAATGACGCTGTGACGCTGAATTTCATCATCCTGGCATGAAAAACTCACTTTAAACAGACCGTTCAAAGATACATATCGTTACGAACTAAGCGTTGAATCGTGGTCGTGGTATTAATCGTCCGCAGCTCTCCACCCAACCCCCCCCCTCCCCTCCACCCATTTTAACGTTACACTGATGAAGAACACCGTTCAGGTGTCCGAAAGTCTTTGTTCTATTTTTACATAGAAATATATTTTAATATATAATTGTGTATTTTTTTTTACAATTTGTTTCCACGAGACTGCATGTGAATTTCTTAACAGATACGTATTTTGTTCTAGAAAATGAGAGTTTAATTTGTTTTTCGAATAACGGCTAGCGATTTATTTTCAAAATGACTCCTGGGTTTTGACGTAAGGTTTCCTTTGAACGTCACTTTTTCTCCACAATTTCAGAAACGAATTTCACCATCGCTGACTGCGCCGCGAGTTCTGCCGTCCACAGGTGGCGTCTCGGTCGATATTTATAGATATGCTTTTATTCAACGGTCTTGAATTTCTATTGGACGGTGGACAGCCGTCTAGACATCGTCATTACGGGTAGGTTGAAGGTCATCTGCAAGCGACATATGCGTGCCTCTAAAACTACACTTCCATCACAGCAAAGAAACATTAGAGCGGTAAAAATTGCATAAAGAGGGCAGTAAAATTATAGGGGACTAAGATATGAAACGGCCTTTACATTAAGGAAAGCATAATAATACCATGTACCCACTTCAGTAAGATTAAGTTCTTTCCTTAATTTCGCAGGTCATATTCAATTAAAATTGAAATAACAATTTTACAACCATTAGTCGACGCGAGAATTACGCAACAATTTTTTTTTTTTTTTTTTTTTTTAAGTTAAAATGTTTTCATAACCGGTTCGCTCTCCATAACCAACAAAGCGCCAACTGCAAAACTGTAATAAACTTCTGACGTGACACGTCTCTGTTGATACAAAGCAGCAGTTACTCAGGCATCGGTCATTTACACTGACAAATAGAAATTTACTAGACGAAAAGAGGCAGTTTATCCGTCAATGGCCGTTTCAACTTATCCGAAACACCTGGCGCCCTCGATTTCATGAAAATCATTATCTGGTCGCTTGGAAGCACCTGAGTTTGATTTAGTAACTCTCTTTTTTATTGGTAATGTACCTGCAGCGTGTCCCTTACATTACCCCAGTTTTTCCCGAAATCAGTTCCTCGTTGGACGAGTGGATTTCGCGCTCGGCTACCAATCCAGTGGTCCGAAGTTCGATTTTCGGCTCGGCCAACGCGGAATCAGAGAAATTTATTTCTGGTAATAGAAATTCACTTCTCGATATAATGTGGTTCGGATCCCACAATAAGCTGTAGGTCCCGTTGCTAGGTGACCAATTGATTCATAGCCACGTAAAAAAAATATCTAATCCTTCGAGCCACCTCAAGCCAGCCCTAGGAGAGCTGTTAATCAGCTCAGTGGTCTGGTAAAACTAAGATATACTTTTTATCCCTTTAATTCCGAGTCTTCGAACTCACCCTCGTGATACTGAACGCGAAATTATTCCCGGGGTTATTTTTGTCAACTATACTGACTTCTGAATTCAGTCATTTAAGGTAAATTGGAAAAAATTTAAAAAATGAAAGTGCTGAAAGACCGCTGAAGGAATTAGCGAACTTATGCGTCGAATACCCGGTGGGATCAACTCATGCCTCCACATCACTTCCGTGGAACTTTCTCCAATCGTCTGTACTTCCCGAAATCATTCAATTTATTCTTTAAAAGTGGAGATTACCCTAAATACTGCCGAATATCCTGAGCCTATATCTTGATTGCTGGATGAGTGTATGGTGTTCCGGACTTTAGTTAGGGCAATGGGGTTGAAAAAGTCATCCAGTCATCCAGTGCCTTAATTAGGCATCGTTGGTGCGAATTGTCTAAATTATATATAAAATGCTGAATAAAAATGATGGACTAATCATAAATGAATATGAGTCTCGTGTGCGTTTCTATAGTAAACATTCAAATATACATGAGTGGCGAATAAACAAGAATATACATCTTTCATCTCTGAATCAGCAACCGAACATTCCCACTTAAAAACAGAAAGGCCGTCTACATTATATTTACCCGTCAAGAGAAGACTGATGATTGTGATGGATAGAACCCAGAGCGGATAATCCTTGCAACGCAATGATGAATGACATCACTAAATTCCGCTTTTCCATTCTCGAGTGAATATTTCGAAGAACTGGGAGACTCACTTAAGGATTTATACATACCACCTGGAAGATTATTTATTGGGAGGATCTCTCTCTCTCTCTCTCTCTCCTCTCACTCGTCTCTTCTTCTCTCTTCTCTCTCTCTCTCTTCTCTATCCTCTATCTCTTATATATATAATATATATATATATATATATATATATATATATATATATATATATATATATATATATATATATATATATATAATATCCTTGTCGGCTGTGCTTTCAGTTAGTTCCTTAAAGCGCTTCTCTGGTCGCACACGGCTTTTTGCTTTTTAATTGTCAGCACTTATTTACGGGCTGCTCTATGGGCAAGAGCCCGTGCTAGCAAAAGGCCAGCTCAATCAAAAACAACAACAGCTTATTTTCGGTAAATTCCCAGTTTGCAGTCAAAAATTCTTCTATCTTAACCTCTAGTTTACACTCTCATACACGAGAAAATATTTCGATCAAGGCACATGAAGGCCTAGAATTGTGACTATTTACTTTAACTATAATAAATAATAATAATATTCCTATGAGCCTCATTAACATATTGCCATGACCATTCAAGCGTTGGAGTCTGAGAGTTAAAAACTGATCAGGATCCTGAAGTTGTTTTTTTAAACTTCTCACGAAATATTGAATTTCTGAAGAGTGACTGATCGATTTTAAGGTATGTCTCCAGGGTTTTAATGCGTCTTTACGTAAAATAGGCAAAATCTCTCATGTCCAAAGTATGACAAACCATAAAAAAATTACATTTCATACTGACGTCCAAATAACAATTCGTGAGAACTGCAACCTTTTTTTTTTTTCTCCCCCACATTACCTCAGCCTGGCTGAGAACCACAAGAAACGGTTGGAGAGTTGTTAGTATTCTCATTGTGTGTGTGTGTGTGTGAGAGAGAGAGAGAGAGAGAGAGAGAGAGAGAGAGAGAGAGAGAGAGAATACCACTGGGCGATAGGAAGACGAGTTTCACACTACTACAGACACAGAGAGGCATTCCCACGAGCGTTACTCCAATTAGGTGTGCGTAAACCCTTCTACCTTCCATTAACCGTCCTGTGTTGTTGAATTAATTCCTGGTGGTTGGAACGACGCCGATGTTGACGGATTTCCAGTGGTTGTGTCTGTGTAGCTTGGTGAGATGTCATGTCAGTGAAGCAAATTTGGTCTCGCTGCTCTGAATAGTTCTGTATTAACACAATCTGCCTTTGTACTCTGTGCACCAAAGCACTACGCTATCTGACTTTTGTATTAAAATCCCGTTTTCTACTATTTTTGATGTCAAGACAATGGCCTCTGTAGGCTTTGTATCAAGAAGTGTCTCACTTTGTAGTTTTTGGTATAAAGATAATGGGTTTTACATTTTTTGCCTAAGACACTTTTCGATTTTGTAAAATCTGTATTAACATTTTTTTACTAAGACACTTCTCGATTTTGTAAAAAATATTAACATTCTGGGTTTTGTGAAGTTGGTATTACGATAATTCCCAATTTAGTAGACTTTGGTGATAAAAGCTAACGCTTGTTATCGTATTCAAAAACTTCTTGGTCAATTAGACCGTGACCCAGACCCAGATCCAGCCTCTGTGAAATTTCTGGAAGATTTCGCGGGTTTCGACAGCCTCTGAGAAAACAGAAACCTTTCCATTTGAGATTTTCTCTCACGTTATCAAGTGTCTTCAGCCACTGCAGCTACAACAGCATCCACGGAACGTCTTCCTATTTCTGACTGACATTTCTTTGGCTTCTGTATTGAATATCTATTTCTGAAGGACAATTCTTCTGCATCTTTTCTGACTTTCTATTTTAGATTGACAATTCTTCTGGGTTTCTGGAGAATCTGTCTTGAGAGATCAAGTCCTTGAATTCGTGGAATAGTCACTGGGCTTATGTTATTTTAATCTTTTCTTTGGGATGTTAATATAATCTTTTCTGTTCTTGATCTCAATAATGTTGAATTTGAAGGTATTCCAGTCCTATATCTAACTAAGAACTATCTCCTTTTCCTTATAAGATGGAAGACATATGCGCACTTACATCTCTATGGCATATTTCATCTAATGGAACATTTCAAAATATACTCAAATTGACTTTTCAAAGATGAATGCATTATATCTTATGGCTCCGTGTTTTAGAGGTACATGCAGTTATCTTTGCAAAATGGTACGCTAGTTAAAATGCTGAGCTGCAATCGTGACGACAAGGAATACATATTTATTAGATTTCAAAATGTGTAAACATTTAAATGGGACAAATTTTGGAGTACAAGAATGGTTTTCATACGTGTAAAAAGACAGTAACACGGCGTGAAAATAACAAGTAATATAAAAATTACATAATGCAATAAATTAATTAAAAAAAACTATAAAACTTTAATACACATAAACATTGGCAGCCATTTAAGTCATAAATATGAGTTATTCCATTACGATGTTTGCTAGAGAGATCGACTGACCCATTATAGTAATATATAGAGAACAAACAAAATGTGAATAAATACATAAATAGGTGCATAAATAAATAAATAAATAAATAAATAAATAAATAAAAATAAATAGATGAATAAATAAATAAATAAATGAAAATAACTACAATACCTGAATACATTTAAACACTAACTGCAATTTTATCTATGAACATAAGTTATTCTATTATGATGTTTACTGGACTGATCAAATGATTGATTTAGCATAAATATAAAAAAGTGTCACAAAAGCTACGGTCGTTGACGCTCTGATATTTACTTACTAATAATCTGTAGGTAAGGCTTTTCCCAAGTTGTTTACTCAAGGTATGCGGATACATTCCTGATGTTTTCTACTTTTTATAAGCGACACGTTTTCGTCAGTTTACTCGAGTTTATATTACCATTAACACCAAGGAATTACCACAGGTCGAGTTATTTTCTTTTAAGTTCTAGACACAGATGGACTTTCGGCTCTCTCTCTCTCTCTCTCTCTCTCTCTCTGAGGTTTGTTCCACTTATCACTAGAAATGAATTGAAAGTAACTGAGAAGTATGGGGATGCATTCTCGAAAGGAGGGCTGACGAGCATGATAAAATTATACAAAAAGTGAGAAATCAAGATAATGGATAATAAAAAAAGTACTCAGGCAGAAAGAAACGACAAAAAGCACAAACGCATAAAAAGTAAGGCATGCATCACTCAGAGCAATAACACACCATGATGCATCTGAGGCAAAATAGCCGACGAGGACATCCTTGGCATTTTTCTAGCGATTACAGTAGTTGTCATGGCGTTCACTGAATTAAATAAACCCCACGGTCTAATTAAACCTGTTGAATTTCCTATTTCTTTTCTTGGAACAGTCTCCCCCCATTCTGAAGGCGGCTCCTTTTCCCCCTTTCCAACAGCGCCGAAAGTCACGGATTTCACGCGAATTCAATGCGTCACCGATGACGTGTACACACCTATATACGCTACTTCCCCGACTGCTGTGTTTACATCACGAAACTATTTCTGTTTTGCGGAAGAACCCGACGATTTCCTTAAATAGATGGAAGACGTTGTTGTTGCTTTTGTTAGACACGGACATGAACTGTTCGTAGGGAATGAAAGAGTTGTCCGTACTCTCATCATCTGTGTGTGTGTGTGTGTGTGTGTGTGAGAGAGAGAGAGAGAGAGAGAGAGAGAGAGAGAGAGAGAGAGAGAGCGATAGAGGATTGAGATTTTTCCTGTGATAAAAACACTGGTACTGTTCCTATAAAAGTTTAATCACTGTCAAACTGCCCAATCATTTAAAATAAATTAAAAATTTAAAAATTAATTGTAATTTCCTCAAAGACAATTCAAAAGAAGATCGTATCACAAATACTTGATAATGTCTCCTTCCACGCGAGGAGGATACGATACCGAGAGAAAAACCTTCGTCAGAAACCAATAATTAATCTTTCTGGGAAACCTATTTCTTTCATGGAGCCTAAGTCAGCCGATCACACCATCGTTAAAAATAACGTTTTTTTCTCAGCAAATGTCGGGGTACCTTCTTTGTTGCGAGAACAAAATTAGAAGGTGTTGAAAAGACTCTCGTGGATAATGAGAACTCTTATATCTCATTTTGACTCTTGTCGGTACTACGTGGCCCAAAATCTGTAACAAATTTGAGAGAAGTCAAAGGATGTTTATTTCCCAAGGGCATCGGGCATTCGTCAATGGTCACCTACTCAAGTAGCAACCGCACCAAATTTTGTCAAAATGGTGAACCATTCTTGCAGCACAACCGATGTTACCTGACTTAACTGATAGAACTATCAATGTTGCAGCAAAAACGCAACTTCCTAGCATACCCTGGTGTTCACCTATCCAAGTACTGACCAAAGGCAACGTTGCCTCACTTGAATGATTGGCGATGTGAGGTGTAACTAACGCGTTGTCATCTGGCAAAAAAAAAAAAAAAAAAAAAAAACATACTGGATGTGTGGTTGCATTCATTTTAAATTTAGCATCATGGAATTCTGTTACTGCCTGCGTTTTTCCCGACCTTTATAAGCTTCTTTCATTGAAGAGATCAAGTTGGGTCGCTTCCTTCGAAGTCACGAGCTTTAGGATGCCAGTCCTACGGACCTTTATATTCGAAAACACAAACCACATTTGTTTTCTTTTTAGGGGCAAATGGGCGTCGTGCAGGTTTGTTCTGGTGATGCCAAACGAAGTGCTCTCATGATGTCATGTTCAGTCGAATTATAGGAACCTGTTGGACTTGATGACACCATTAATACTTCTCTTTGGATAATTACCGTAATGAATCCTTGAGTAAATTGAAAATAGTACTTGCTAAAGCAGAAGCTGGTAATAGGTTTTTGTTTAATTCTAGCATCATATAAGACATGATAACATTCGACGATAATATGAACGAAAACTTTAAAATGATACGACCTCTCTCTCTCTCTCTCTTAATTTCTTTGAATTTACCGCCCACCTGTAACCCGAGAACACACGGAGTAATATTATTTCATCTCCCGGTTCACTGACGCGTCATCACCATCCCAGGAACTCTACCCAAGTGCCAAACATCGCAGAAGGTCAAGTTTGTCAAAAACTTAATGTTCATCACATTCTGGGACTGACGTTGCAGCTGGTTAAGGAAGCAATTCCATTTGACGGAAATGTAGGAATGCAATGATATCACAAAATGATTCTATGGTTTATACACTAAACCAGACGTATACTGCATAAAAATCACGTGTATCTACATATTTGCTTGCGTGCACTCGAGATGGCGTGCAAGACAAGAGAGTGGCGCAGTGTGTAAAAACTGCGTGCCCGTGTAACAAGGTTGGGGGGGGTGGGGAACCATTACTGATGAGCCTTATGTCTTCGTATATGAAAAAGCTAATGTTGAAGAAGTTTTCTGCATTGGGGATTTATTCTTGAATAAAGAATATATATATATATATATATATATATATATATATAGATATATATGGATATACATATATATATATATATATATATATATACTGTATTATAAAAACATAAATACATAGTACATACAATAATATATATATATATATATTATATATATATATATATATATATAGATATATAGATATATATATATATAATATATATATATATATATATATACATATGAGTGTGTACGTATATACAACAAAAAGTAAAATCATTATTTTCTAAATTTCAGAGAGAGAAGAAATGCCTTCTAATCTAAGGTCTTATTCAAGATATAACTTCTCCTCAGGCCCTATTTTTCATCCATTACTGTAATTCCCGAGCCAATAAACAGCAAGGAAATGGAGGAATGAAATAAGAATAATTTCAAGTCAGAAGCAGAGAAATACTCCAAACGACGCACTTGTACATAATAATCTCTGTGAAATCTTATACAAATTCATAACTCAAAAATTTCATGACTTTTGCCTTGCTTTTATTGCGGTCACTTATTTCATAAGAACTCTCAAGACAGCGTAATAACTGTCTTTTTATATTTCAGCAGAGAGAGAGAGAGAGAGGAGAGAGAGAGAGGAGAGAGAGAGAGAGAGCAGTATGACTCGCATGATGTATATGATATGTGGCAGGATATATATACTACATACATACATACATAAATATTTATATATATATATATATATATATATATTATATATATATATATATATATATATATCTTATATTACAACGTTGAATAATTTCTCGTTAAATAGTACGTTGTTCTAAGCCTCGGATTTGACGTTTGTGAAGACAAGACATCAGGGAATACTGGGCGAATAATACAACATGTCTCCTCTTTCTCACATGGTACATAATCTATTTAACCAGTAAAAAACAAAAAAAAAGTCGCTAAATCGAATACAGGTGCTTTCAAGCGAACAGATAACGTTGGGTGGTTAGGATAAGTTGAAACGGCCATTAACGTCCGTATAGTTGACACAGGTGGATAAACTTTCTCTCTCTATTTAGTATATATATATATATATATATATATATATATATAATATATATATATATATATATATATATATATATATATATATATATATATATGCACACAAATGCATAGTCTGATAGCTTTAACTTATACGATCTTTCCAAGAAACAGATACAAAACTTGGGACGGAGGCAAAGCTCCACCCTAACTTCTTTCAGACTTGGCTTCTCCGATGCCCTTTTCGCCCCTGAACTTCAAATCCTTTCCGTGGCAAGAAAGCGAATCTGTTGAGGAGGAAGGAAATTGGTCTGAATGAAAATGGAAGATAGAGGGTCGAGAGAGGAAGGGAGGAAACGGAGGAGACGCGAAGGAAGTGGCCAAGGAGAAGAAATGAAAGAAGAAAAACAGTAAAAGACGGCAAATTTTAAGATGCGAAGTGGCCAAGGAGAAGAATAAAAGAAGAAAAACACTGAAAGACGATAAATTTTAACGTTTACTGCGACAAGCCTGACTTTGCAAAAACTGGAGAGTAGAGAGAGAGAGAGGGAGAGACGAGAGAGAGAGAGAGAGAGAGAGAGAGATGTAATTTAACCTTTATATATAATTACAGGTATTCAGAGGTTGCTGGAAGTAGGCTTGTTAAGAGAGAGAGAGAGAGAGAGAGAGAGAGAGAGAGAGAGAGAGAGAGACTTATCCGGAAGACTTCAGTCTATTGAATGATAGGGCTACTTTCCGCATGTTTCAAGTATGTTTTAAAGTTTTAGTTCAATCGCTGGAGGTTCCTTCAAAAAATACTGTCCATCACAATGAACAGGTTTTAAGACTAGTAACATTAGATGTGGCTATTGCTTGGAAGGGTGTCCACTTGTAAATGCTAGTCTAGTGTGTGGCTTCACCTCGCAGCTTCCTCATCCCTTTGAACTTTTGAAAAGACCTAAAAAGCATTTAAAGAAAAGGGGTCTACCGAAAGGTGAAAAGCTGCGAAAGTTCATAAAGGATCCAGTTACAAGACAGAGCAAAATCAACCAAGTTCCTCGAGACGAAAACAGAGGCAGATAACGTTGAATATGTTCTGTCGCGTCTCTTAACCCTTTCTGCAGACGCCTCGGAGTCTTCTATGACAAACATTCTGGGAAACAATGAAATAAATTGTCGTCATTTGACAGATCACGTCATTTTCTCTGCGGGAATATGGTGCATGAAAAAGTAAGCTTTTTTTTTCTCTCTAAAACAAAGCGATGGCTGTGGTGAAGCGAATTTTTAACCTATTTGCGTTATGGAGCAATTTTGATCTCCGGATAGTGGGAGTGTTAAGTTAAGGAAACATTTTTTCTAATTCCGCATAAAAAACAACTTTCTCTAAACCAGTTACTCAACTACGTCCCAAAAATGAAAGAAAGGTACGTCGTCATACCCACTGTACTACCACTCGAAATGTCGAAAACATTACTACCTATGCAACTCATCCGATTCCGGCCCGTATTCCAAAAGGCCCCCCCCCCCCCCCCCCCCCCACTATCCACATTAACCAACCGCCCCCCCCCCCCCCCCCGCCCCTCCAATCCGGGAGCCATCCCCATGCCCACTACAATATGTACTACATCTTCTCACCAATTTACCATCCTTATTGGCAAACTCGGCTTTTTTTTTTTTTATTCTCCAGTCTTTTTAAAAAGCGGACTTTACGTTTGTTTGTCCAACAACACGTACTGATGGTATTATAATTTTAGGGGGACTAACTCTCCTTTCTCTCTCTCCGGACAATCTACTTGAAAACTACGGACTTTTCTAGAGATTTGGTCCGTTCAAGGCGTCGTCGTCTTAAATGTTATACAATTGGCTATCGTAAATGTTTAAAATACAGCTGGTGGTTTATGCACGGCTTAAATATGGACCATTTCTTGTCTCCATATTATATATGGGTGTGACTTTATTCATTTACTTTATTTATTTATTTGCTAGAATACCAGATTGTCCTAAACCGCTTACACAGTTTAAAACTAAAACAGACCACCGTCCCCCCAAAATTTCTTCTCCTCTCTCTCTCTACTTCTCTCTCTCTCTCTCTCTCTCTCTCTCTCTCTTCTCTCCTGTCTCCTGCCTCAATGCCCAGATTGTTTTCTAAGTCAATTCGTAGTAATTACTAATCTATCAATGCTGCCGCTCACTCTCTTTCCTTGGTAAGCAGCGGCGGAAAAGGGCAGCAGGTCGTGCCAAAGATCGTCGCTAAAATTCGTGACATTCAGCAGTTTACCAAGAAAAATGTTATCTTTGTGTTTCAAAAACAACTAACTGCTGAAAGTTATGTGTGTATGTATATAAACAAAGCTTATTTATGGAAAATACAGGATATTTCAGATGAACTAATGTAATGATTTGACAGTAAAAAGATTGGCATACGAAAAGGACATTGTGGGAGGAGCCAGTACGATGCCAGCTTACAGATCGTAACTCCAATCACCGAAAAAGGCCGCCTGCCCTCCTACCCATGGTAATAGCCACCTCTCTCAATTACCCGGTTCCAGTGTTATCAAGAACGGCATTTCCACTGTGAAACAAGAGCTACGGTTCTCATAAATTGGTCACAATTCGAAGGTCTAAAAGCCAGAAGAGCATTAAACCAATAGCACTGAACTTTTGCTTAGTGTTCCATAAGACTGACCATCGGGGCATGAAGATTACACCAGATATTTCCCGCGCCGTAACTGTGTTGTTGGCACCACACCGCTTTGCTTCAAGGCATTACAGAAGGCGCCACAAGCATAAACATAAACATAAAACGTTATTTCGCTGCTATAACGCCAGCGCAACCGCAAGAGTACGGTCAGTAATAATAATAACAATAATAATAATAATAATTTCCCAGACACTTCGGGAAATACTTTTAATATAATTTCTCAGCGACAGAAGTTTGAGATATCGAGAACAAGATGATTTTTTTTTTTTTTTCTTTAACTGGTAAATATATTTTTAAGAAACTCCTGTCAGCCGAAAGAGCCATCTTTTAGTAGAATTTAACGACTCCCCTTAAAAAAAAAAAAAAAAACATATATATAGATATATATATATTATATATATATATATATATATATATATATATATATATATATACATATATATATACATATATATACTTATATATATATTATATATATATATATATATATATATATATATATATATATATTTCATTTCATCAGCAATCTGAAGATGTCGAAAGATCCCTTGTGTCTCACTAAAATATAAATGGGCGATACTAAAATCGCAATGTTGAGTGTTGCAAACTTTCTCACAAAATACAGGCTTTTTAGGCCTCACTTTCACCCACATCGCTACTGACTGACTCTAATGTTGTCGGAAAATAATAAAATAATGAATGGCAGCGCCAAAGGCCACACACTAGACTAGCATTTACAAGTGGACACCTTCCAAGCAATAGCAACATCTAATGTTACTAGCCTTAAAACCTGTTCATTATGATGGACAGTATTTTGAAGGAACCTCCAGTGATTGAACAAAAACTTTAAAACATAACTTAAAATCATGCGGAAAGTAGCCCTATCATTTAATCATTAATAGAGCTGAAGTCTTCCTGATAAATCTCTCTCTCCTCTCTCTCATCTCTCTCTCTATCTCTCTTAACAAGCTGACTTCCCGCAAACTGTTAAATACCTGCAATTATTACTTTTTCTTTTACAATTTTCTGGTCCAAAGACACGTCATCGACATCCCAGGAACTTCGCAAAAATGCCAACCATTCAGTAGGTCTGTTTACACCGGTTGTTTATTTCATCGCATTCTCGAAGTTCCGTTTGATGCTGGTAAACAGTAATTTTATTTAGCGAGTCATTGTGTCCTCGTTACCATTCTACGGTATGTTCAGTGATTCCAAGATACATACAACTACTAAACGGATTGGGGTTGGGGCCGGGGGGGGGGGGGGGGGGGGGGGGGGGGGGGGGGGCACTAAGCACGTGCCCCCCATGAAAAATAATGACAAAAATAATGATATTGACGATTTAGACGATAATAACATAAATGAGAAATACAAAAATGTGAAAAAATATGAAATCCGTTATGGAATAATAAAATTTTTATAAAAAAATAATAATAATAATAACAACAATTTTAATGGTAATACGTTCACACACACACAGATATATATATATATACTATATATATATATATATATATTATATATATATATATATATATATATATATATATACCATATGTGTGTGTCAAATGTGTGTATTATGTACTATGCATATTTGTGTAATATGAAAACTGGTGCCTCATTAGATTTTTCTGGCTCCGCTAGGTATACATATGAATACATATGTATATATATTCACTCAAGAAGGCATACATAAAAAAAAGGGATTCAAAATCAAAAAGTATGCGGTGAGTGCGTGTAAGGGGCTGGAGAGTTTCAAAGCTTTTGTAAGTATATGATTCGGCGATTCTTGCAAAAGTCTCCTGGTGCTGTTTCATACTTGATTCTCCAGCTGAAGGATTTCCGTTTTCTGGGTCACCCCTGACTGAGGAAACAGCTTGGAATGAAAATAAATACACTATTTCTTTCATTCAAGAGAGCAGAAATACCACCTTATTACAGATATAATTTCTCCTGTTCTGTAGCAGTGTTTCTTAAAAATTATTGTGCAGCAGACCCCTTTTATTAAAATTACTCATGTACCGGTCCCCTTAGTATGATAATTTCCCTCTTAGATTTAAAAGCGTTTCAGGGTCCAATATATAGTGCTAAAATTGCTACTGAATTATTTATTAAGCTTATCTTCAACATAAATGTTTACATTTTACTTAAAATAAGCTTTCACATTATTCATTTTGCAATTTTGCACGGAAATTTTAGTGAACTTAACAGCAACGCTTCCTCCTCACATTATCCTAAGGACCCCTTGGAACATTCCACTGACCCCTGGGAGTCGGCGGACCACACTTTCAGAAACACTGTTCTGTAGGAACAGCAAGGGCAGGAAGAAATAAAACGAAGAGTCATTTTAAGGCAGAGGCAAAGATGTGCTACAAACAATGGTCGCGCAACACATTCCTCCAGAATCTGAGAAAGATTCATAACTCTCGAATTTTTATGACTTTGGCATTACTCTTATTGCGGTCATTTATCACATAAGAATACCCCCTAGAGTCAGACTTACGACTGCTTTTTTATCTTGTAAGAAAGGCATTTACTTAAATATAATACAAATGAATGGAAATACACACGCATTATACACACACACACAAACAGACACATACACACACAAACACACACACACACATTATATATATATATATATATATATATATATATATATATATATATATATATATATATATAGGAGAGAGAGAGAGAGAGAGAGAGAGAGAGAGAGAGAGAGAGAGATAATGGCCATATTCATTATTAAGCTGCCGAATCGTCGATGAAACCCCTGGGCAAAATACCTCGATAGCACTAACTGCTTACATAAATACACAGAAGTTCAAAGTGCATGTATCCAAACTTTGGTATAAACACACACATACACACTACAGTATCCACCTCTCTTGAAAGCTCTCTCGTTTTCCTGGATGTATGTATTGGTAGTATGTATTTCTATCTCCTTTTAGGCTTAACGTCTGGTCTTCTTTGTAATATGCTGTGACTTGGCTCGATGAATGGTATCCATATGCAAAGAACAAACCATTTTGTAAATTAATCGAAACTGGACGGCTAAACAACTTCCCCCAAGGGTGGCGTTTCGCATTTTGTTAAGTTACTATAGCAACAAAATATGATCTGAACTCTTACAAAAATCAGACATACAGCTATATTTCCAACGAGTAAATAATGTAAAGAAAAAATTCGTCATAGCGTACGTTTACAAACCAACAGAATGACTCGCTGATGACAGGATCCAGAAACAACATGACACGTGTAAAGCCCCGTTCACACGGTCGAGCTTTGCCCGACGAACTTTGCTCGATGTGACGTCAGAAGCGCTGTTTCTCCGCTTCTGACGTCACATCGAGCAGAGTTCGTCGTGTGGACGGGCCTTGACGTATAAGTGAGAAACAACCTGTTTTTATTTATACTCACGTCTAAGTACAAAGATTTTGGTCTGTTCATCCGACAGTGGACTGGTCAGGCTTTAAGGAAAGGATACTATAAAGACAAACAGAACAAAATAAGTTAAAATGAGAAATCTACAATCAAGTTATTTGGTATCTAGGAAGAACCCTCTTTCCCCTCGTCTCCTATCCTTACTCGTCGTTGTCCTTATTCTTCTTCTCTCGGACTTTTCTATTACGCCTCTGAACTCTGAGGTCATTCCCGGGCTAGAAAACGAATCTGCCGAAGAGGAATGGAAATTGGCTGAATGAAGAGAGACATATGGTGGCGAGAGGACGAGAGGATATGGAAGTGATGGGAATTGGCCAAGGAAGAGAAAGTCATAAAAGGAAAAATACAATGGAGAAAAAGTTTTCATGTTTACTGTAGGAAGGCGGGGATGTATATAATGGGAGAGAGAGACACACACACACACACACACACACACACACACAGAGAGAGACAGCAGACAGACATACAGAGGAGAGAGAGAAACTTTACCATGGTGTTCCTCCATCCTCTTACATAAGACATCAAAAGCATTCGAAGAAAACAAAATAAAGAGAAATGAAAAGCCGAGACAAAAGTGATGGGTACTTTACTTGGTAGATGTTTGGGGGAAGAAAACTGAAATGGCAAAAAAAAAAAGAAATCCCCTTCCCCTTCCCCCCTCCCAACTCTGTCGCCTGGTTTTGAATTGACATTATCTAACTTTTTCCAAAGGCTGAGAGGAGAAGGCTCGATGCCAGACGACAAGTGACGGAAAAAAAAAAAAAAAACAAACAAGTCGACTTTTTGCATTATAAGTTTATACTTGTACAAAACTTGTACCACTAAAATGCCACATGAAATAAACAACGTTTTTTTTATATGCTTATGAAGTAATAAAAGGCAGTTACTCTACACGCCTCGCGCGACAAAAGTTGTGCGTGCCCGCACGCACGCACGTTCCAAATACTGCTCGAAACTGCGGAAACATTACTGCCGGCGTAACTCACCCACCCGTCAATTCTGCGAACCTCAGAGACGTACTGGGAATCGGCTTCCGCTTCCGGCCCGTATTCCAAGGGACCGTTCTTCCCTTCCCCTCCCCCTCTCCCCCTCCCTCTCCCGGCCCTCATTCCCCTAATCCCAGGACCTGTTTCACTACCTATTAGGATCTATAGACACACTTATCACTGTGGCCTAAATCTCTTGCGTTTTTGAGTCAATTTGAGTCAATAAGATTTTACTGTTGGCTTTTGGAGTTTCATGATCAGCCTGCAACCACCCCACCCCCCCTTCCCTCTATCTTTCTTTCCCTCCGAGCAGCTCTAAAAAAACTACAACAATCTATGACATTAATCCTTTACCAAGGAAAATGTTCGCTCCTTAAAACTTTGGGTCGGATCAAAGTAATCACAAAACGTAATTCCTTTAAATATAACATCATCACCGTCGCCTCAAACCCACACAAGCCAAAGGGTCTCGGTGAAATTCCGCCATTGTGTCTTCCTGGCTTGATTTTCCTCCATTAATCCTTAGCCTCCCATCGTACGGTCCCTTCCAGATAGAGTCGGGTCTTCAATTCTTCTGGTGCTTACTGGAGCCCTGCTGACGCTTTCGAATACTACTATTCTCAAACGGGATGGCGAAGAGATGTTCAGGACGATCTCCATTTCCCTTAATTAAGAACTCAGTGACGCTCCGTATGGTAGTATCGTTCTCCTGGATGGGATTCGAAAGCATACTCGCTATGGAAAGCAGTTCTAACGCTAACCCTCTTGACTCAATAGTAATCTGCATATATATATATATATATATATATATATATATATATATATATATATCTATATATATATATATATATATATATATATGCTTAAAAAATCACAGTAGATGCACGTGGACTTCATAAATAAGCGAATACCACGGGAAATAATAGTCAGGAATCCAAGCGCTTTCGTCTTTATTCAGACATCGTCAAGGAGCTCCTTGACGATGTCTGAAATAAAGACGAAAACGCTTGGATTCCTGACTATTATTTCCCGTGGTATTCGCTTAAATATATATATATTATATATATATATATATATATATATATATATATATATATATATACGTATATATACTAATATATATATATATATATATATATATATATATATATATATATATATATATATATATATATATATATATATATATATTCCTCCTGCATCTTGGTTATCAAGCTGGATTCCATTTGTATTATTTCTGCCATCGAATTTTATTAAATTTTGCTGCACAGTGAATATATTCATCACGAGAGGAGAGAGAGAGAGAGAGATGAGAGAGAGAGAGAGAGAGAGAGAGAGAGAGAGAGAGGGTCTTACAGCAAATGGATGCAAAAGTAAAAGCACCAGAAAAATCGTAAAACAACAGAAATTGTCTTTATACTGCCTCCAGGATTGGCCGATATTTTTGGGATTGTTTTTACATAGTCCTAAAATGGTGGCCCGAATGGAAGCATTACCAAATCCTATTCTGTGGGCCTATAGTGACAAACTCTCTCTCTCTCTCTCTCTCTCTCTATACTATATATATATGTGTGTGTGTGTGTGTGTGTGTGCTGTGTGAAAAAGATGTACATATTGTCTACAAACCGTTAGAAGAATGTTATCCAGGCGCGCGAAAGATAAAAACGCAATTCTCTCTCTCTCTCTCTCTCTCTTATCCATGAATTTTTATCTATCGGCGCCCCTAGAT
>NC_087215.1:18203220-18204249 GCF_015104395.2 Macrobrachium nipponense | reverse complement strand
GCAACATGGACTTCTGTTACTGCCTGCGTTTTTCCTGACCTTTACAAGCTCTTTCATTGAAGAGATCAGGGTAGGTCGCTTCGAAGGAGGTTACGAGCTTTAGGATGCCAGTCCTACGGACCTTTATATTCGAAAACACAAACCACATTTGTTTTCTTTTTAGGGGCAAATGGGCGTCAAGCGGGTTTGTTCCTGGTGGTGCCAAACGAAGTGCTCTCACGATGTCATGTTTCAGTCGAATTATAGGAACCTGTTGGACTTTTGATGACACCATTAATACTTCTCTTTGGATAAATTTACCGTAAGAATCTTGAGTAAATTGAAATTAGTATTGCTAAAGCGAATCTGGTAATAGTATTTTTTTTTTTAATTCTAGCATCATATAAGACATGATACATTCCAACGATTAATATTGAACGAAACTTTAAAATGATACGACCTCTCTCTCTCTCTCTCTCTCTCTCTCTTCTCTTAATTTCTTTGAATTTTTGCAGCCCACCTGTAACCCGAGAACACACGGAGTAATATTATTTCATCTCCCGGTTCAACCCTGACGCGTCAATCGGCATCCCAGAAACTCTACCCAAGTGCCAAACCATGGCAGAAGGTCAAGTTTGTCAAAAACTTAATGTTCATCACATTTCTGGGACTGACGTTGCAGCTGTTATGGAAGCAATTCCATTTGACGGAAATGTAGGAATGCAATGATATCACAAAATAATTTATGGGTATATTACACTAATCCCATGTATACTGCATAAAATCACGTGTATCTACATATTTGCTTGCGTGCACTTCGAGATGGCGTGCAAGTGAGAAAAGAGAGTGGCGAAGTGGGTAAAAACTGCGTGCCCATGTAACAAGGTGGGGGGTGGGGGGGGGGGTCGGAGTGCGCGGGGGAGGGGTGCATTACTGATGAGTCCTATGTCTTCGTATATGAAAAATCTAAATGTTTTAAGAAGTTTTCTGCATTAGGGATTTGTTTTATTTTTGAATTAAAGAACACATATATCGATACATATATATATA
>NC_087215.1:18185720-18195720 GCF_015104395.2 Macrobrachium nipponense | reverse complement strand
TGCATTATAAGTTTATACTTGTACAAAACTTGTACCACTAAAATGCCACACGAAATAAACAACGTTTTTTTTATATGCTTATGAAGTAATAAAAGGCAGTTACTCTACACGGCCTCGCGCGACAAAAGTTGTGCGCGCCCGCACGCACGCACGTTCCAAATACTGCTCGAAACTGCGGAAACATTACTGCCGGCGTAACTCACCACCCGTCCAATTCTGCGAACCTCAGAGACGTACTGCGAATCGGCTTCCGCTTCCGGCCCGGTATTCCAAGGGACCGTTCTTCCCCTTCCCCTCCCCCTCCCCTCCCTCCCTCTCCCTCTCCCACCGCCCTCATTCCCCTAATCCCAGGACCTGTTTCATACCTATTAGGATCTATAGACACTCACTTATTCACTGTGGCCTAAATCTCTTGCGTTTTTGAGTCAATTTGAGTCAATAAGATTTTACTGATGGCTCTTGGCGTTTCATGATCAGCCTGCCACCCCCCCCCCGCCCCCCCCCCCCCCACCCCCGCCCCCTTCATCTCTCTCTTTCTTTCCCTCCGAGCAGCTTCTAAAAAAACAAACAACAATCTATGACATTATCCTTTACCAAGGAAAATGTTCGCCTCCTTAAAACTTTGGGTTAGATTAAAGTATCGCAAGACGTGATTCCCTTTATTTAATATACATCATCAACGTCGCCTCAAACCCCACATGGAGCGGAGCCAAAGGGTCTCGGTGAAATTCCGCCACTTGTGTCTTTCCTCTGCTTGAGTTTCCATTAATCCCAGAATGACCCATCTTACGGTTCTCTTCCAGATAGAGTCGGGTCTTCAATTCTTCTGGTGCTTACTGGAGCCCTGCTGACGCTTTCGAATACTACTATTCTCGACGGGATGGCGAAGAGATGTCCAGACGATCTCCATTTCCCTTAATTAAGAACTCAGTAACTCTCCGTATGGTAGGATCATTCTCCTGGATGGGATTCGAAAGCATACTCGCTATGGAAAGCAGTCTAACGCTAACCCTCTTGACTCAATAGTAATCTGCATAATAAATATATATATATATATATATATATATATATATATATATATATATATATATATATATTATATACATATATATATATACTATATATACATTTATATATATGTGTATATATTATATGATATATATATATATATAGATATATTATATATTTATATATTCCCTCCTTCGTGATGGCTGTCTTTGTTTATCAAGCTGGATTCCTTTCTATTATTTCTACCATCATATTTTATTAAATTTTTGCTGCACAGTGTAATCATCACGGCGAGAGAGAGAGAGAGAGAGAGAGAGAGGGGGAGAGAGAGAGATGAGAGAGAGAGAGGAGGCTCTTACAGCAAATAGATGCAAAAGCAAAAGCACCAGAAGAATCGTAAAACAACAGAAATTGTCCTGCCTCCAGGATTGGCCGATATTTTTGGGATTGTTTTTACATAGTCCTAAAATGATTGGCTTGAATGGTAGCATTACCAAATCCTATTCTGTGGGCCTATGAGTGACAAATTTTCTCTCTCTCTCTCTCTATATTTATATATATATATTGTGTGTGTTTGTGTGTGTGTGTGTGTGTGTGTGTGTGTGTGGTGTGTGTGTGTTTGTTACGAAAAAGATGTATATATCTGTGTACAAACCGTTCAGAAGAATGTTATCCAGGCGCGCCGATAGATAAAAACAGTAATTCTCTCTCTCTCTTTCTTGTCCCTAATTGTAATGATGTTTACTCATAAGCAGCCTAAAATTTACACTTTTATCTATCGGCACGCCTGGATAATATTCTGCCAAACTCTTTACAGCTAAACACGTTTATTTTTTCTTTTGCTTTGTTTTCAAGCCTGGTAAAATATATAAAGGCCGATTACCAATTCCTTCCAAAGTTCTTTGCAAGACACCACTGCAAAAAACAACGTAAGCCGCTCGTGAAACCTCGTGTTGTATTTCAAACTCTACGAGGACGTTACGGGCAGTAACAAAAAACGTTTTTCTGCCTCTTTCGTCAATGCGGTTTACACAGACCGAGCTCGAATCTTCTATTACGCATTTTTGAGAAAAGACTCTTCGTTGACACTAGATCTGATTTTTTGCAAAATATAGTTGACGGGTAAACAGAGGCGCCGAAGCCTTTCGGGCCATTTTGTTTCTTTTCCCGCCCAAAGCTGAGCAGGAAGCGAAGAGGCGCAATGGCAGAAGAAATTTTTGGCTATTTGCATAATGAGCAGGCGCTGTATCTCTCAGTCTTTTATTCATGTTGCTTGTTGTGTGAACCTCGTTAGAATCTGGGTCATTTTCTTTTTTATATTTTGTTCTTGTTATTCTAAATTTTACATAACACTAGAGGTCGTTCTGCACCTTAGGAGGGGAGAATTATGCAAGGTATGAGATGTTTCAGTTACTATTTAGACGCTTTAAGTTATGCTTACTACCCCCCTCCCCCCCCCCCCCCCCCCCCCCCCCCCCCCCCCCCCCACCCCCCCCCCCCCCCCCCAACCTCTCTCTCTCTCTATCTCTCTCTCTCTCACACACACACAGAAATAGTTTCATCCTAATTGTAATCGAAATCAAAAAATTTTATTATAAATACTCTCTCTCTCTCTCTCTCTCACTGAAATAGTTTTCTTCCTAACTACATTCGAATTCAAATTATAAATATTATCGCTCTCTCTCTCGCTCTCGCTCTGAGAAAAGGGCTTTTGTCAAGAATTTGGGTGATTTAAGATGGACTTTTCAATCAAGAGTTTGGTGATTTTTTTAGACTTGACTTTTTCAATATGATTTTTTTGTGATGGAAAGGGACAATGTGTATTTTAGTGAATGCCTCCTGGTCATTCCAAGTTGAGTTGTTGGTGTAAGGTTGCACCCATTTCATTGGACGAAAAAAATTAATAAATAAACCCAAGCCATTGAAGGAAACTTTACCAAACTAGGTACAAGAAATAAAAAAAAAAAAGGTAAAAAAACTGTCGGAACCTTTCGCTTTGAAATATAAAAAACTTTCCATAGCATTATTGGAAACTTTCCGTAAACTTTGTAGGAAACGTCACCGAGCCTCTTAAGAATTTTCCTTTGAAAAAGTTTAACCATTTTTTATAAATATTGCAGGAAATTTTTTCCTAGGTTTGTACGTAACCTGTTGAAAAAAACGTTGATGGGAACTACCAAACGTATAGGCTGCATTTTAAAAACGGTGTACGAAACTTCAGCGGACTGTTGCAGAGCTGAGCTGGTTACAAATTCGTTTTATCGACAACGTCTATTAAAGCTTTGCTGCCGGACTGCACTGTTTTGCGAAGGTAAATGTGCTCGACACTAGATATTTTTGTACTTATTTAACGTGTAAGGCGTCTGATGCTTATTGATTTTTTTGAAGGATAAGAACTGTATTTCGTAATAGTTCACACGCTAGTTTGATTTCCTGAAGATATCTAGTTTGTTTAGCAGTGTTTACAGCTATGTTTTGTGACGTAAGCTTTATTTTTTTTTGTTTTTTTTGTGGGGGGGGGGGGGGGGGGGGCGGCAATTTATTTTATGGTGTCACCACTAATTTTGTGAGGTTGCATTTTTTTCATTCTACTTGGTCTAACATTTTTATTATTATGGTTGGCTTCAACTTCGTATTGTGGAATAAATGGCTATGTATTACATCCCGTTTTGTCAGCAGAATTCAATCTTAATCAACTGGTGTATAGCTCATGTGTTATTATTTGCCTTTTTTTTATGCTAATCCCGGCGTCTGCTGGTAATGCGGAACTTATCCTTTCTGCCATGAAAATTTTTATCTCTCTCTCTCTCTCTCTCTCTCTCTCTCTCTCTCTCTCTCTTCTATTCCCCTACGTGATGACCAGTTTTTGATGTGCTCGTGTTTTTCATTAGAGATTTTAACTGTAATGTACCTTTTTTTTTATTTTATTTTTTTTTTTTAGAACGCGAACTACTCTCTTATTACTATCGCTATTTTACTTCTGATCGCACCAATTGCATAGTGTATTCGAAATTTATTTTCATTTATTTTTCATTTTTGTTACGTTGCAGCAGCATTGACTTGCCTGAAAATGTGAAACAAGCGTTTTTAGTTCTTTATAAGGTCCTTATTGAATCTCAATTGAATTTTTTTGTTTATTATGAAAAACAGTTAGTTTTATTTTTTTTTTTTATTTTTTTAAAAGTCCTCAATGGCTGTCAATTTTAAATAGTTTTTTTTTATTATAGTGTAACCCATGATGCCCAGCTATGAGAAACCTATACTCGTGTATAGCCCCCTTAACGAGTTCTCTTCGAGGTTTTTTCTTATAAGGGGTGGGTGGGCCCCCATATGCCCCCCTCGTACAAAAGAAAACCAATCTCCATTCGTGAAATTCTTATCTTGTTGCCCGGTAGTATGATCTTCTTAGAACTTCAAATCTTAGAAACTTCGTAGATACGTCAGGAAATGTTTTTTATTAAGTAATTTTATGGAATCTTTTGAAAAGACGCTTTTTCCGGCTTTTGTCTCTGGATAAAAAAATCCTCGGAATACCGAGACAAGTCCCCCTTCCTGCTTTTTTTTTTCATTTTTTGTCTGAGTAGTTTTATGATTTTAAACTTTTAGCTGGTAAACTTTTTGGAGTCTTTTTTAGAAGTATACGTAGCTGTGTAAAAAGCGTTTTTTTTTTTTTTTTACACTTTCACAGACGCCTAAGGGAATGAAAGCTTTTTTATTTTTTTTTTATTTTTCATTGGGTGTATAAAAGTAGTTTTTTTTTTTCGGGAAAAAAAAATAATCAGTTAAACCATCAAGTCTAGTTCTTATTGGTCGTTCCAGGTGCGTCAGATCCACGAGTTAGTTTTTCCCTTTTTTCTTTTTGGCTGAATTCGCAAAAAAAAATGTAATCATTTAGTACGCGGAGGGCCATTTCGATTTCCGGGAATCGGTTTTTTTTGTAGCGGTGTGTAAACGTACTTACGTCCCCATTGAGATAGTGTATTTATTTTTTTGGAAATTATCTGAAGGAAAAGATTTTTCCTTTGGTTTTTTATTTCTTTTTTTTGAGATGGCTTTTAAAATTGACTTTTGCAGTTTTGAGAGGGGGCCCCAGGCCTTGCATAAGCCATTTGATGGAGGGGGGTCTCCCCCTTGCTGATTTTAGAAAAAAAAGTTATTTCTTTGCTTTTTTTTGTATTAAACAAATCCATTGCGATGTATTAAGCCCGAACGTCCTTTTATCTCGGAAAGTTCCAGAGAGTAGAGTTGTTTAACCTTTTGGGTGAAAAAAAAGAAAGGTAAGGAATAAACAAGATGAAAAATTAAAACTGAATTATTTAATTATCTTAACTGCAGATTAACAGAACTTAAACAGTTAGAGAGTAAAATCAAACAGAAGAAGAAAATTGTTCCATGAGGTTGTCTTTTAAATTTTAGTGTTTTAAATATCCAGGTGATATAGGTGGCGTGTTGTACGAAAATATCCCAGCAGCCTTCGAATATAAATTTTTTTTTTGTATACCTTGAACCCATGACAACTGATAATTTCATTTAATTTTTTTTTTTTTTTTTTTTTTTTCCGAGAGCTCGCAAACAAGATAAACATCTCAAACCATCTCCTTCTGAAAGGAAAGATGAACTGAGAACCTTTTGTGCTTCACTCCCCAGATTTTTATTTTGCTAATCCACCGACGTTGGCCAAACAACCGCGAGTTGTTTTTTGAGCGACGGAGACAAACTCCTCTTTTCCTCAAATAGTTTTGGCTTCCAAACCCCAAAACGTCCCCCCTCCCATCCCCCCCACCCCCCACCACCACCCAAACCATCAGCCAATACTCCCCCTCCCCCCCCCCCTAACCTTTTCCCCCTTTTTCCCCCCCCCCCTTTGTTATCCATCACTGCGGTTCTAGTCTTCCTTGAATACAGAAAGTATAGCTGAGTTGAAAAAATTCCGGTTTTTTTTTTTTTTTTTTTCTTTTCATTTTCGTCGTGACGTCGGATATCCGAATACTATTGAAGTTGCTTTCATAGTTTACTGTGAAAATTACAAACACTCTCCTCTCTCTCTCTCTCTCTCTCTCTTCCCCCCCCCCTCGTTGATTTGCCGAAAAGATATGAAATTGTCACATAAAGAAGAATAATTCTTATGTTTAAAATTAAAGCAAAAAATTTTTGTCAGTTTGACGATAAGGCACCTTGCTATACAATACTTAACTATATTTTAAAAATAATTTAAATAATTTGGGTATACAGCAGAAAATACTCCGTTCACTACCTTTATCCTTGAACAGTCATTTTCCGTATCACCGAATTTCCTTCTGCTAATCAAGAGGTTCGAAAGTTTCCTTCAAGTTACCTCATGCTGGGTTTTTTTTCCCTAAAGTCTCATACTCCTCGTATCTCAGGGTTTGGCACTCAAGAGGATTCATTGTCCTGAAACAGTATACGTTTAACTCAAAGTTTGCTCGGAAGTTCACATCTCGTGCAAAAAAACAGTTTGTGAAAAATAAAAAAAAAATCCTCATTATATCGTAAACTGTAAACTACTACGTGAAATGTAAAATCAAAGGTTGGCGAAACCTCATCAAGTGTTTGCAGTTTTTAAAAAATCGTAAAAACAAACTGATGAGGAACCACAGCCCAGGAGTTTTTGAAAGTCTTTTTGCTTTCGTCTTTTTTTTTTTTTTTACTTCGTAATGCAGTTTTTTTTTTTTTTACTATATTTGTCAAATTTTATATAACTTGTTATGGAAAGATCACTAATATTAATCGTGGATTTTACGTATAACTTGAGTTTTTTTTTTTTTTATATACAGTTTACATATAAATTGTGGATTTTTTTTTTTTAAAAAACTTAAATTTTTATGTACATTTTACTGGTATAATTGTGATTTTTGTAAAACTTTTTTAAGATTTTATATACAGTTTAACCTATATAAATTGGGTGGATTTTTGTAAATAAAGTAAGGTAATATACAGTACTATACCCCATAGGAAAAGTAAATATAAAATACCAAATAATTGGGATGCTCAGGCACATGAAAGGGTTTTTTTTACTTTTTTGGTGCTGACGTACCTGTGCAGTAATACATTTCGAAATGGGGTATAAATATAAGTAGTTAATTTACAAAGGACAAGAAAAAAAAAAGGGAGAATAAGAATAACGATAAAGACCGTAAGGAGGAGCCTTCATTTTTCTCTTCTTCGTCCTCCCTGACCTTTTGTTACTCTAAAAAACCTTTTTTGTTTTTTTTTTGAACTTTCCGAGAAAAATAACCTTATGGAAAGCAACAGGTTTTTTTTGCAGAGACTCAAGATATTTTGGTAGAATATAAAAATGGAAGAAAGAGGGATTATCGAGGTCAGAAAAAAGGGGGTGGTTTTTAAGAAAGGAGTTAAGAAATTGGGGTTTTTTTAAAAAGGAATGGGAAAGAAAAAAATAAAGGAAGGGGAGATGGAGAGGTGGGAGAAAGTTTCATATTTATTGTATGGGGGAAGTTTTTGCGAAGGCTAAAGAGAGAGAGAGAGAGAGAGAAGAGAGAGAGAGAGAGAGAGAGAGAGAGAGAAAAAGAATAGTTGTAGTTTTTTTATTATGGGTACCCACCCCATTTGCTCCCCCCGCTCCCCCCCCCCCCAAAAAAAAAATATTAAGAGGGGTAAAGATTAGGGAAAAAAAAAAAAAAAACTGAATGAGTGGGATGAATAATAACAAATAAAATTAAACTTGGAAGATCTAAAAATAAAGAAGCTGATAAACGAGGTTTTGATATCCATAAAATTTAAATGAAATAAGATTTGTAAGGAAGAAAACTTGATTTTTTTTTTTTTTTTTTTTGATAACGGGCAGTTATTTAGGGACTGGGGGGGTTATTTTTCAAAAAACTAAGTATTTTGTAGTTTGAGGAATAACACTAGTATTTTTTTGTCAAAGAAAGGCAAAAATGCCCTGAAAAAATATAGAGGAGAAGTTTTTTGTTATTATTTTTTCAGTATGAAAAAAATGACCAGAAAAGAGTGATACAAATTTTTGTTCCGAGAAGATTATGTCATTGCTTTTTCTTTAGGATTTTTTTTCCCACGAAATTGACAAGGTAAAATGAAAGAGACGAGTCCCAAATATACCATTCACACCCTTGTTTCACTGAAGAGGGAGGAAGACCCCCCCTCGACCGATCATTCGTGGGTGAAAACTAGTTTTTTTATATATATTTATATATAAGAAATATATATATATATATTTATATATATTCTATATATATATATTTATATATATATATATAGCAAAGTTAAACACTGTATCCGTGTTCTAATATGTTTGTAGGTAGCCCACTAAAAATTTGGAAAAAATTGAAAGTTTTTTTTTTATTGGCATTTGCTTTTCGAGAGTACATTCTCTCCCTCTTTCAGAAAGAGAAAAAATAAAAGTTACATAAACTGAAACAACCGGTCAAGGTAAAAAGAAATAAACATACAAGCATATTTTGGTTTTTTTTGGTATCAGGAAATAACTGCCCTACGGGTGGTTTGCCAAATTTTTGTTTTTTTTTAACAACTTTAGCTACACTAACTACAATGCTTTGTCATAATTTTGCATTACAGAAAAAGGTCCGTTTTTTTTTTTAAATTACTCTTATTATATATTTCATAGCGTCAACATTTTGGACTAAAAAAAATAGATTTTTTCTAAAAGTTTTCTTTTTTTCAGTGTTATTAAACAACCTTTTTTAAATGTTTTTTTTTTTTTCATTTTGTCTAGGTTTAACCATATGATTTTTTTTTTTTTTACTTTCTCTATGTTTGAAACAAGGGCGTTGTTTTCATCACCTTTCCTTAATGAGTTTCACGATGTTGTCTTTTTTTTCCTTCTTGGTCAAAAAAAGTCAAAATTCAATCGTTTTCACTTATATTTGTTTTATTACACTCTTCACGGAATTTTTTTCGTAAATGCAAATCCCTTGTGTTTTGTCTAAACATTTTTAACATTATTTTGTTTTTAGGCACTTTTTAACAGTGTTGCAAAAATTTCAAATATTCGTTCAAAAGTCCAAGGGGTTTGCTTTGGTTTGTTTTTTGTGGTAAGACCTAAACACTATTATTATTACCTAGGAAGCTCCCTTTCTCGCTTGCCACATAATATATTCTACGTGCCTTAAACCCAAAAAATGCGTCCTTTGAATAAAATTTGTATTGTAAAACCAAGTGCCCAGTGAAAACATTTTTTGATATGAATTGATTTCAGTATCTCAAAAAAAAATTCAGGCATCACAAAGTTTGATACGCTCTCAAGAAATATATTAGAAATAACACCTATTTTTTGACATCGTCTGAATGGAAAGAAAAAAAAGCAGATATATGACCCCCTGCATGGGGTCCGGTTTTTTTTCTATATACTGCATATTTTTTTAATACTATTATTTCTTGAAAACTGAAACGATAATAAAGTGTTTCTAAGAAAGAAAAGGTAACCTGTTATTTATTCTCATTTTCTACTTTTTTTTAAATTTGATACACTGGTGTAAATTATTCAGTTGAGGGTTATTAAATTTTTTCAACATTAATAAAATCTGGAATCCAAAAAGCAAAAAAAATAAAAAAATCGTCAACATAGCGAAACAAACAATTGAAGTTAAAATGTGGGTTAAAACTTCAGTTTCAAAAACAAACATTCCATAAACAAATTTGCTAAAACGGGTGATAACGGCGAAAAACCCAATGTTCAAAGCCGAAAAATCTGTGAGTAAAATTTACTATTAACAATCCAAAGTGACACTTGGTGTTTTCAAAATCCAAATTATTTATCAAATCAATAATACACTTTTTGGTACAGGTAGATCAATATTTAAAGACTATCAATTTTGCGTTCTAAAAAAACCGCATGCAATTCATCTACACCAGGGTACTTTTTTTTGGTGAAAAGGGACTCCCCAACCCGTTCAAAACTAACCATCCTCTTCTTTTTCCTTCTAACGACAAAAAAAAGGGGGGGGGGGTGTCCGAGTCTTTTCAATAAAAT
>NC_087215.1:18156878-18176878 GCF_015104395.2 Macrobrachium nipponense | reverse complement strand
GTATTTTTTGAAGGAGCCTCCAGCGATTGAACTAAAACTTTAAAACATACTTCAACATGCGGAAAGTAGCCCTATCATTTAATAGACTGAAGTCTTCCGGATAAATCTCTCTCTCTCTCTCTCTCTCTCTCTCTCTCTCTCTCTCTCTCTCTCTCTTAACAAGCTGACTTCCTGCAAACTGTTTAATACCTGTAATTATATATAAAGGTCAAATTACATTTTTCTTTTCCAATTTTCTGGTTCAAAGACACGTCATCGACATCCCAGGAACTTCGCACAAATGCCAACCATTTCAGTAGGTCTGTTTATCACCGGTTGTTTATTTTCATCGCATTCTCGAAGTGCCGTTTGATGCTGGTAAACAGTGATTTTATTTAGCGAGTCATTGTGTCCTCGTTACCATTCTACGGTATGTTCAGTGATTCCAAGTATACATACAACTACTAACGGATTGGTGGGGTTGGGGGGGCACCTGAGCACGTGCCCCCCATGAAAAATAATGACAAAAATAATGATATTGACTATTTAGACGATAATAACATGAATGAGAATACAAAAATGTGAAAAAATATAAAATCCGATATAGAATAATAACATTTTGATAAAAGAATAACAATAATAATCTCAACAATTTTAATGGTAATACGTACACAGACACGCACACACATATGTATGTGTGTGCGTGTGAGTGTGTTGTATTATGTACTATACATATTTGTGTAATATGAAAACTGGTGCCTCATTAATTTTTTCTGGCTCCGCTAGGTATACATATGAATACATATGTATACATATTCACTCAAGAAGGCATGCATAAAATAAGGGATTAAAGTAAGTATGTGGTGAGTGCGTGTAAGGGGCTGGAGAGTGTTTCAAAGCTTTTGTAAGTATATGATTCGGCTATTCTTGCAAAAGTCTCCTGGTGCTGTTTCATACTTGATTCTCTAGCTGAAGGATTTACGTTTTCTGGGTCACCCCTGAACTGAGGAAACAGCTTGGAATGAAAATAAATACGATATTTCTTCTATTCAAGAAAGCAGAGGAATACCACCTTATTACAGATATAATTAAAATTACTCATGTACCGGTCCCCTTAGTATGATAATTTCCCTCTTAGGTTTAAAAGTGTTTTCAGGGTACAATATATAGTACTAAAATTGCTACTGAATTATTTATTAAGCTTATCTTCAACATAAATGTTTACATTTTACTTAAAATAACTTTCACATTATTCATTTTGCAAATTTGCACGCAAATTTTAGTGAACTTAACAGCAACGCTTCCTCCTACATTATTCTAAGGACCCTTTGGAACATTCCACTGACCCCAGGGGGTGGGGGTCCGCGGGCCACACTTCCAGAAACACTGTTCTGTAGGAACAGCATGGGCAGGAAGAAATAAAACGAAGATTCATTATAAGGCAGAGGCAAAGAGTGTACAACAACATTCCTCCAGAATCTGAGAAAGATTCATAACTCTCGAATTTTTATGACTTTGGCATTACTCTTATTGCGGTCATTTATCACATAAGAATACCCCCTAGAGTCAGACTTACGACTGCTCTTTTATCTTGTGAGAAAGGCATTTACTTAAATATAAATACAAATGAATGAAAATACACACACATTATATACATACAAATACAGTGGGGTCTCAAATCTCATGCGACATGATTCTTTTTGTATCGTCCAGATTCTCAGAACTCAACGTGACGTTGCCAAGTAGTGGTAAACATTTTTTTTTTCTTCTAATGTCAAATGTCGACAAGTTTGCGAATTCACAGCTAGCCCCTATTTTCCTTATGGTTATATAAATATAATCTTTTTTATGCATTTGTATGATTCGTTAATCTGTTGTGATTAGAACTGATTTTATTTTTACGTTGCTTACTTCAAAGTGCGGTGTGATAAGGTTAGCGGTGCCATCAATGAAAGCACACTTAACATGTGCTCCTACGGAACTGGTCTCACTTAACTAGTACGTCTGCAGCGTTATGACAGTAGACTTAATAAGCTCAACAGTCATGACAACATTTTCAAAGTAGGAATATGAACTACACCAGTTTTCTTTGAATGTTGAAGTTTATGGTCTGTTTAAGCTGCCTGTATGTTGCAAAATGTTTTCATAGGCCTAAAGAAAAAAAAAAAAAAATCTGATGCCATTCTGAGATATAGCCTAATCTGTTTACTAATGAATATTTATTCGTAGAGATTTACCTGTTCTTTGATGAATACATGAATATGAATTACAAACCAGGTTCTTTTGAATGTTGAAGTTTTAGACTGCGTTTAAGCTGGCTGTATGTTGCAAAATGATTTATAGGCCTAAAGATATTCTAAGTCTACTGAAATGTAATCTGTTACTAATGTTTTTTATTTGCAAAGATTACTGTTCTTTGAGGAATAAAAGATGCTGCTGATTTTGATTATATGGAAGGAAGAAGATGGCTATATTAATCGAAATATAAGGTATTTGACTATCAAGACGTATGGAACACTTGTTTTCAACTGGTTTAAAATATAATTTTCTTAAATTCCTTCTGCTCGCTTTTGATGTATAATTTATTCTTTCATAAGGTAATTGAAGTGCAAGAATGTGTAGATAACCTCATTTGCTTTCTTTCTGGCCAGAAATTGTTAATAAAGAGATACGACTGTTAAGTGTAAAGTAAAGAAATCTAACACCTAGGCCTAGGAACAATATCTTGGCTTTGACAAAAGAATACTTGCATATGCGAATATTTGCAAGTATGCCATCATTTTTGAAATATTTAAGAATTATAAACAAATAACTATGTATGAAAATCATAATAATTTCTTCTACAACTTATAAAGCAAATGTTTTCAAGATAATTTTTCATTGTCGCTAGTCCAGTTTAAGACCTACCTTATGTTTACACTGGGTGGTTGATGCACCGACACTAATGATCCATCACACAATGCTCCCCTCCACCACGGTTGATATCGGTGGGCGCATTCCTTCTACTTTTGTATATACATTTTTAACATTTTTTTTTCCAGCACGGAGGGTTGTTAAAAGGCAGTCAAAATAAGACTAGTTAAAATTTTATGCTTTGCTTTTGAAACATTGTTAATTGCGATGACAATTTTTTGGGTTTTTTTTATTTAACATTTTGGAACTGATGCGTTTGATGAGAACTTCATTTTGGTCAAATACTTCAGCGATGTGTGAACGAAAGTTTTGAA
This sequence comes from Macrobrachium nipponense, assembly GCF_015104395.2. Lineage (NCBI taxonomy): Eukaryota > Metazoa > Arthropoda > Malacostraca > Decapoda > Palaemonidae > Macrobrachium > Macrobrachium nipponense. The sequence goes on along the minus strand of NC_087215.1, from coordinate 18,173,672 downwards.
AATGTTTCGAAAGAGATTTTTCTGAAATTTGCTACACGTGACATTTTCTTACAGTTGTTTTGAAATATAATGGCAGATTTCACTCTTATGAAGCAAATTATGACCTTATTGCATTCAATAATCACGTTTCCGCCATTGAAATAATAGATAGATATAGAGCATGTTAGGTTGCCTTAGTTAGTGAATTTTTGAACGAAATCCAATGGAAACATGTCGCATGAGATTTTGAGCATCACTGTACTACACACATATATAATATATATATATATATATATATATATATATATATATATATATATATATATATATATATATATATATATATATATAGAGAGAGAGAGAGAGAGAGAGAGAGAGAGATTATACAGTGTGGGTAGCTCCCATAAAATAAAAGGATAATGGCCATATTCATTATTAAGCTGCCGAGTTGTCGATGAACCCCTTGGGCAAAATACCTCTATAGCACTAACTGCTTACATAAATGCACAGAAGGTTCAAAGTGCATGCACCAAACTTTGGTATATATACATACACACTACGGTACCCACCTCTATCTTGAAAGTCTCTCTCGTTTCCTGGATGTATGTATTAGTGTAGTATGTATTTCTATCTCCTTGTATGGCTTAACTTCTGTTTTTCTTGTAATATGCTGTGACTTGGCTAGATGAATGGCACCCATATGCACGAACAACCATTTGTAAATATCGAACTGGACGAATAAACAACTTCCCCCAAGGTTGGCGTTTCGCCTTTTGTTAAGTTTGTATGGCAACAAAATATTGATCTGAATTCTACAAAATCAGAACAGCCATACCTCCAACGATCAAATAATGTAAGAAAAAATTCGTCCTACCGTACGTTTACAACCAATAGAGTGACTCGCTGATGAACAGGATCCAAAGAACAACATGACACGTATAAGGCCCGTTCATACGGTCGAGCTATGCCCAACGAACTTTGCTCGATGTAACGTCAGAAGCGCTGTTTCTCCGCTTCTGACGTCACACCGAGCAGAGTTCGTCGTGTGGACGGACCTTAACTTATAAGTGAGAAACAACCTGTTTTTAATTATACTCACGTCTAAGTACAAAGATTTTGGTCTGTTCATCCGACAGTGGACTGGTCAGGCTTTAAGGAAAGGATACTATAAAGACAAACAGAAATAAAAATAAGTTGAAATGAGAATTCTACAATAAAGAGTTATTTGGGTATCTAGGAAGAACCCTCTTTCCCCTCGTCTCCTATCCTTACTCGTCGTTGTCCTTATTCTTCTTCTCTCGGACTTTTCTATTACGCCTCTGAACTCTGAGGTCATTCCCGGGCTAGAAACGAATCTGCCGAAAGAGGAAGAAATTGGCTGAATGAAAATGAGAGACATATGGTGGAGAGAGGACGAGAGGATATGGAAGTGATGGGAATTGGCCAAGGGAGAGAAAGTCATAAAGGAAAAAATACAATGGAGAAAGTTTTCATGTTTTACTGTCGGAAGGCGGGATATATATACTGGAGAGAGAGAGAGAGAGAGAGAGAGAGAGAGAGAGAGAGAGAGAGAGAGAGAGAGAAACTTTACCATGGTGTTCCTCCATCCCCTTACATAAGACATCAAAAGCGTTCGAAGAAAACAAAATAAAAAGAAATGAAAAGGTGAGATAAAAGTGATGGGTACTTTATTGGTAGACGTTTGGGGGAAGAAAACTGAAATGGGCAAAAACAAACTCACCCTTCCCCCCCCCCCCCCCACCCCCCCCCCCCCCCCCCCCCCCCCCCCCCACCAACCTTTGTCGCCTGGTCTTGAATTGACATTATCTAACTTTTTCCAAAAGGCTGAGAGGAGAAGGCTGGATGCAAGACGACAAGTGGACGGAAAATAAAAAACAGTCGAACTTTTTTGCATTATAAGTTTATACTTGTACAAAACTTGACAACGAAAAATGCACTTGAAATAAAGAACGTTTTTATATGCTTATGAAGTAATAAAAGGCAGTTACTCTACACGCCTCAGGCGACAAAAGTTGTGCGCGCCCGCACGCACGCACGTTCCAAATACTGCTGGAAACTCCAGAAAACATTACTGCCGGGGTCACTCACCCACCGTAAATTCTGGCGAACCTCAGAGACGTATGGGAATCGGCTTCCGCTTCCGGCCCGTATTCCAAGGGACCGTTCTTCCCCCTCCCCCTCCCCCTCCTCTACCTCTCCCGGCCCTCATTCCCCTAATCCCAGGACCGGTTTCATACCTATTAGGATCTATAGAACACTCACTTATTCACTGTGGCCTAAATCTTTTGCGTTTTTGGTCATTTGAGTCAATAAGATTTTACTTGTTGGCTCTTGGCCTTTTTCATGATCAGCCTGATCGGCTCAAAAAAAACATATGACATTAAGTCTTTACCAAGGAAAATGTTCTCCTTAAAACGGGTTTGGGTCTCTCTCTCTCTCTCTCTCTGATCGGCTAAAAAAAACTTATGACCATTATCCTTTAACCAAGGAAAACGTTCTCTTCTTACAACTTTAGGTCAGAACAAAGTAATCACAAGACGTAATTCCTTTATATGATATAAAACCCCCAAATCATCACCGTCGCCTCAAACCCCAAAGAGCCAAAGGGTCTCGGTGAAATCCGCAACTTGTGTCCTTCCCTCTGCTTTGAGTTTCCATTAATCCCCAGCCTCCCATCGTACGGTTCCCTTCCAGATAGAGTCGGGTCTTCCATTCTTCTGGTGCTTACTGGAGCCCAGCTGACGCTTTCGAATACTACTATTCTCAACGGGATGGCGAAGAGATGTACAGACGATCTCCATTTCCCTTAATTAAGAACTCTGTAACCCTCCGTATGGTAGTAGCATTTCTCCTGGATGGGATTCGAAAGCATACTCGCTATGGAAAGTACTCTAACGCTAACCCTCTTGACTCAATAGTAATCCGCATATATATATCATATATATATGATATATATATATATTCCTCCTGCATCTTCCTTAATTTCATTTCTTTCGCGATGGCTGTTTTTGGTTATCAAGGTGGATTCCATTTGTATTATTTCTGCCATCGTATTTTATTAAATTTTTGCTGCACTGAGTATCTTCACGAGAGAGAGAGAGAGAGAGAGAGAGAGAGAGAGAGAGAGAGAGGAGAGAGAGAGAGAGGGAGGCTCTTACAGCAAATGGATGCAAAGTAAAAGCACCAGATAGAATCGTTAAAACAGAATTGTCTTTATACTGCCTCCAGAATTGGCCGGATATTTTTGGTTATTGTTTTTACATAGTCCTAAAATGATGGCCTGAATGGTAGCATTACCAAATCCTATTCTGTGGGCCTATGAGTGACAAATTCTCTCTCTCTCTCTCTCTCTCGATATGTATATATATATATATATATATAATATCAATATATATATACTATATATATATATTATATAATATTATGTGTGTGTGTGTGTTTCAGAACCCCAAGATGTGTCCTATCTGTCTACAACCGTTCAGAAGAATGTTATCCAGGCGCGCCGATAGATAAAAACAGTAATTCTCTCTCTCTCTCTCTCTCCTCTCTCTCTCTCTCGCTCTCTCTCTCTCTCTCCCATCTCTCTCTCTCTCTCTCTCTTTTCCATAATTTTAATGATGTTTACTCATACGCAGCCTAATATTTACACTTTTATCTACCGGCGCGCCTAGATAATATTCTTGCCAAACTCTTTGCAGCTAAACACAAGTATAGTTTTTTCTTTTCTTTGTTTTCAAGCCGCTCGTGAAAACCTCGTGTTGTATTTCAAAAAACTCTACGAGGACGTTACGGACAAAAAACAAAAAACGTTCTGCCTCTTTCGTCAATGCGGTTTATACGACCGAACTCGAGTCTTCCAGTACGCATTTTTGAGAAAAGACTCTTCGTTGACACTAGATCTGATTTTTTGCAAAATATAGTTGACGGGTAAACAGAGGCGCCGAAGCCTTTCAGGCCATTTTGTTTCTTTTCCCGCCCAAAGCTGAGCAGGAAGCGAAGAGGCGCAATGGCTGAAGAAAATTTTGGCTATTTGTATAATGATCAGGCGCTGTATCTCACAGTTTTATTCATGTTGTTTGTTGTGTGAAGCTCGTTAGAATCTGGGTCATTTTCTTTTTTATATTTTGTTTTTCTAAATTTACATAATCACTAGAGGTCGTTCTGCACCTTAGGAGGTGGAGAATTATGCAAGGTATGAGATGTCTCAGTTATTATTTAGAACGCTTCAAGTTATGCTACGCCTCTCTCTCTTCTCTCTCTCGCTCTCTCTTCTATCTCTCTCGACTCTCTCTCTCTCTCTCAAAACGGAATCGAACGGGAAGATAATGCGAGGATCTCTTTAAAAGCTTTCACTGTAAATCCCCATCGGGGAAACAAACCATCGTTCCAATAACGCATCGATACGATTCTCGCAACGACAAAGACAACAAAAACACATTACTCTTGTTCCCAGAGAAAGAGAGAACCTTCTCTTAATGGCTGGCAATTAATGATGATGAATTTGGCCCAACACAAGATTTATAATTCTAGCTTGTCTTATTTATGGAGATCTCCGATTCGAAATGTTTTTCCATACGCGTAAGATGCGAGCTCGCGCGTACGGACACATTTTCATGAAGGATAATGAGACGGATTCAGGCAAGACTGTCCAATTCAGGCTACTTAATGACGAACTTTCCCATTGAGGCATTCTGGATGGCGCATTGAAAAATAAAATCCAGGGCTTTGTTATCATTGACATTTCCATTTTTTTAAAGTAATATATCACGAATCTAATACATAATTAAAATTGGAATCTAATACATCATTAAAATTGAAAATGATTTTCTCCCGGTTACCAATTGATTTGCGTATAAATGATTTTATTGATGTGGAAACCCATAGGTACAACAACCTTGGCAACATAATTAGATATAATAGATTTTCCCGTGCATTCCTGAACTCATATGTAAATATGTATAATGCAACAGTATACTATAAAGATAAAAGGGACATAAAACACTATTTGAACGTTGCAATCATATATTTTCGGTCACTTCCTTCTGTGCCCCTCTTTGCCATTGAACAGGGCACAGAAGTGCCCGGAATATGTGGTTGCAACGTTCAAATAGTGATTTACAGAAACTTTTATTTTTTTTCATATATATATAGATATATATATATATATATATACACATATATATATGTATATATATATATATAATATATATATATATATGAATTTACATATATATTATATATATATATATTTATAGATACATATTATTTAATTTGTTGTTAAGAAATTTAAAGGGACTAATTACCTTTCTGACGACCTACGTGCCAACGTGCCAAAAAGGGCCATCTGACAAAAATGCGATACGTAACTTAAATTTGAATTATTGGGCATTTGTGGATTATCTCTCTCTCTCTCTCTCTCTCTCTCTCTCTCTCTCTCTCTCTGTCTCTCTCTCTCTCTCAAACAAACAGTCAGACGAAAGTTTCACAACCGCCACAAAAATGCACAATTTTCCTGTTTGTATGCAAATGTCTTTATACAGGTTTTATGATAAAAAAAGACCAAAAAGAAAAGTTACTCCTATCCCCCCCCGTAGGATCAAATCAGCCAAACACAGGCACTCACATTCCCAATACCAATAGAAATGCTGGAGGTATCATTACCTGGGTACATAATTCATCCTAGGCCTCAAGAATCACCCAAACGTTAGGAAGAGTGGTCCTCGCTTCCCTACAATCCCTCCCATGGGAAAGAAGGCATCGAAACCCATCACTCCCTTCCCTGTTTTGGCGGTACCCGTTCTGGGTTCCTCTCGTGCGAATTTATCGCTGTCAATCTCCACCATCTTTTAAAAAGATTTATGGTTGTCACTTCTGTTCAACGCTGTTTACGTGTCAGGTCAAGGCTGTGTGTGTGTGTGTGTGTGTGTGTGTGTGTATGTCGCCTTCCATGGAAGCTAATAGCCATAAAAATGCCCTATATGTTTTTCAATGCAGTTACTAGTTCATAATTAAGTCAATATGTTCTTTGTTTAATTGGAAAAGCGAAAAGCGAAAACAGAAAGTGTTGCAAGAAAGTCTCCCATTACATTTCAGAACTTGTCTGGTACGGAGTCCTTTCACAAAGAGAAATGCGTTAAAAGCTTTGACAGCCAAATATGACATTTACGTGGAAACCATTTTTAATGTCTTGGGCTCTCGAACTTGACTATGCTGGATTAGGTCTTTAAAGAAATGTAAAGACTTCCGTTTGATTAACGGTTGGTTTTTCAATTTGTTTCCGTTTTGTGGGCGTCACCTTTGTTTATTAAGGTGTTCACAGGTCTCCTTTCCTTTCTGAATTTAGCTCTTGGTTATTATAAGTGTCGTTTCAGAATTTGCTCTTCAATATATAGTTTAGGCTGGCATCTTGCTCTTGTTATGTACTTTTGTTTAATTATGATTTGGTATCTTTATTCATTATATGGATGTATACTACATTTTATGGGCCTTTGCGTATTTTGGCGAATAAATTGGTAATTATTTACACCTCTGAAAATTATGTAGGTTTCAAGCTTTCTTTCTCCCATTTCAATAATTAGGATAATATTATAATGGAATAAAACTATGAAAGTCATAAATTGACCCCCCTACCCTCCCTTTCTGCGGCGATGAAATGTCGGTTTTATACTATAAATCTAACCTACTTTGCCAGCTGAATACGGACAGCTTCACGCTCAATCATATCGAAATACGTTATTTTTTTTATTGAAAATTAAAAGTAATTTTTTTGACTTTACAAACGATAGAAGGCTATCTGGAAATATGTATGTGTACACACACACCCATACACACACACACACACACATATATATATATATCGATATATATATATATATTTATATAATATATCGATATATATTATATATATATATAATAGTATATATATATATGATATATATAGATATATATATATATATATATAGTATATCTATTTATATATATATATATATATAATAATATATATAATATAAAAGCTCTCTTGTATTCATAGATGCAAGAAAAAATATTTGAAGCACTGGAGGTTAGAGTCTGATACGACTACCATTTACGTATTTCATGTTCTTACGTGAATCACACAAATTCTCTGAATACTTTTTAAAGAATATCCTACGATTTTTCCAGTACCGTGCTTTGCATCCATTAAACATTTTTTGTGCAACTTTACGTACCGAAAGTTTTGGTATACGGTGAACTGGCTCATTTTCCGCTTGATGCAAAAACGACCTCTTTTCTAGAAACTCCTCCTTGTTTACTGATGATCTTCCCAGAACTTCTTTGATGCACCAAGATGATTGATGAGGACGCAGTCTTTTGAAGTTCTCTTGAAACGGTTTCTTCTTCAAGTTTTCCTCTAGGGTGGTTTCTCGACAAGAGGTCCTCGGGAATACGGAAGTACGTCTTTCCTGTCTTCTTATTTCTTGCGGATATTTTTCATGTTTTAATTTGTGGGATTTTCTGGTCTTTGGAGGAAATATATTCAGCGGTGTTATTATGGCTTCCTGTTCTTCTCGGGAAAGATGCGTCATTGATCTTTGCGAAACGCGAACGAGTGTCGAATTAAATCATGCAGCCCCAATGATATCAACACTGATTGATTGGCCAGAAATACCGAATCGCTCAAGGTGACTTTCGAATTAAATTCTGAAGAACTCCAGTAACTAATTTAGTGTCTCTAAGGCTAATTCTGACCATAGACTGAACACGGCTTTTTGACCAATGACATATTTCAGAAATGCAATATGAATAATACACTTTTTGGGGGGGTCTAATAGCTTTGAATTACATAGAATTGTATTTCTTCAGATAATAGATCTAATATAGTCTGACCCGGTTTCAACGATGGACTTTGCGGTTTTGAGATTTTTCTACGGCTTTTATTTATATTCAAGGAAATTGACCCTAGTTTCAAGTATATTTCACTGATTCTGTATTGCATTTTCGCATTTTCTCTTGGCTTTAAACATCTGTTAAATTCATTTTCTCTTTTTTTTTCAACAGCAATCGTTTAATCTTTTTCCATTTTCAAGGAAGATTAACTGTAACATTCGTTCACCCTTTAAAGATTTAATTTTTCCTTCTGTATTCTTACGATAAACAACTGGATCTTAGCAACCAAACACCGCGTGTTAAGGGTCGGCGTCTGTCCAGACTTGTTCTAATGGAGAAACTACACTCGCACTCTCTTCCTCAGTACGTTTCTCGCAAACTATTCTAATTCCTTGTTATTCCTGCATTGGGTACAGTCTTCCATGAACAATCCGAGGGAAAAGTTGACTTAAAAGGAAATCTTACTTGCTTCCACTTGAGCCGGACCTTTCAGCGGCATAGATTTTCGTTTTTCCATTTTTATGATGATGACCATCATTTGGATTCTGTGAACTTGCTTTCAGAGTGCGCACCTCTCTCTCTCTCTCTGAGCATAGATATGTGACACATGAATGAAAGCTCTTCACCTGGGAGAGAAAGAGAGATGGAGGACAGCTAGCTCTTCAGGACCGGTATATCAAACAATAAAGAGAGAGAGAGAGAGAGAGAGAGAGAGAGAGAGAGAGAGAGAGAGAGAGAGACCGTAAACGAAATCCCAAGATGACAGCCATTTTTCAGAGGCAGAAGGAGAAGGACAATTACTGTTCCTTTAGATCCTTCCGGTGCTTCTCCTTCGGCGGCTTCCATTTGCTTTAGAGCCTCGTCAGGGGTTTCGGAGTGATGTCTATAAGAGGAAGAGGTACCCTCTCTCTCACTCTCTCTTGAAGGTTAATTGTACTGTCGTTAGAAAACGGCGCCTTTTCATCTCGGTAATTATTGTTATGAGAAAGTCGGGCATCCGAATTCAGGGAAGTTGTTTAAGGACATGACACGATGCGAATCTCTCTCTCTCTCTCTCTCTCTCTCTCTCTCCCTCTCTCTCTCTACAATAATGGTGCTAAAGAGCTCAGTCGATCTCTTTCTGTGATATGTTGTTGTGACTAAGATTTATGTGGCCAAATAATAAATAACTATCTGCATTTATCACTTGATAAAAGATATTATCACCTGTTATTATTTACCTAGGCGTTACTAATAATTTATTCCCGTTAAAGTTCATATTCACCCACTGAAAAAAGGCGCCCTTCTATAGATAAATAGATAATCTTTCAAACATCCAGAACGTCGTACACAATAAATAACTAGGGCATGACGAACGTCCTCCCTTATTTCAAAAGAGCTGAAGATGATCATGACGAATGAAGTTGCATGCCAGATATTACAAATGGCTGAGGGCGTTAAGATTTAGATTCTCTCTCTCTCTCTCTCTCTCTCTCTCGTGTGTCATTACGTTTTACACAGACGCCTTTGTGGCTCCCAGTGAAATTTTTTTTCAAGAGAGAGAGAGAGAGAGAGAGACCCTATCCTTTTAGCACGTTCCTAGCTATAATAAACTGCTGAGGAGAGAGAGAGAGAGAGAGAGAGAGCTCTTGGCATTTGCGGTGACGTTGTATATCTCTGTCGGGTAAAGAGCGAGACAAAGCTTTTTCCGCCTGAAGTTTGAGGGGACAGGCTGGATGTGAGATGTGCGATGATGAAGAAAAATTTTAATGATAAAGAAAATTTTACAAGACTTTTATCAGCTTGATTTCTATTTCGATGCAAATAAACAAATGCTTCCATGGCAGTCATCTCTGATACTTTAAGACACACGACTTTTAGCAGTACGTAGAAAAATTAAACACAAAAAGAGGGACTGAGGTCATCTTTATGAAGCGAATACTGTGAAAAATACTTGGCCTCGTTAAAATAGTAAAATCAATTACAACTGAATGGCATTTTACATGTAAACAACACATTGTACTGATTAGCCTATCTTGAGAATCGCTAATGTACAAACATTTTATCGCTTTATTTGCGATAAATACTCTGATTTTTTTTTATAATAATACAATTCAAATACCCCACTGCCTACACCACCTCTCTCTTTGTTGGCCAACACACTCGAAAGAGGAGTAAGCATCATCTTAAAAGCTTTTTTCTTGCGAAATCCCGAATTCAAGGAACAGCCATTGCTCCAATCACGCATCGCAATGATTCTCCAGGCCACGAGAAATACTACAAAGGCACTTTTCCCTTGTTCTGAGGCAAAGACTAAAAGATTCCTTCAACGTCGGTCATTAACAATCAGTAATTCTGGCCGTTAATGATAACCCACTCTTTTAATCATAAGAATTTGAGGATGATAACCGATTATACCTTTCAAATTTTTCTTCAGATTTTGAGGTATTTTCTTGAAGTAAGGTGTTATGAACGCATCGTTCTGAATAAGGAGACGGGACGTAATGGTCACTTTACAAACGCTATGAATTCCTCATTGAGGCCTCAGTGGTGTGATTAGTATGGTCTGGTCTGCCACCTCTGTGGCCGCGAGTTCGATTCTCTGGCATTCCACTGAGGGGTTACAGATGTGTATTTCTGGTGATAGAAGTTCACTCTCAACGTGGTTCGGAAGTCACGTAAAGCCGTTGGTCCCGTTGCTGAATAACCACTGGTTCCATGCAACGTAAAAACACCATGCAAACAAAAACGAATTACGCATTGGACGAGTGGTTTGCGTACTCGCCTACCAATCTAGTAGCTCAAGTTCCGCCAATGCGGAATCAGAGGAAGTTATTACTGGTGATTAGAAATTTATTTCTCGATAAAATGTGGTTCGGATCCCACAAAAAGCAGCAGGTCCCGTTGCTTAAAACGTAAGTAACCAACTGGTTCCTAGACAGTAAATAAAAATCTGAGAAGAGCTGTTAATCAGCTCAGTGGTCTGGCTAACTAAGATATGCTTAACTTTTTTTGTATATATATGTATACATATACATATATATATATAATATATATATATATATATATATATATATATATATATATATATATATATATATATATATATATATATATATATATATATATATATCTATATATATATACAGTATGCTAATGACTTCATTCCAAACCTGATAACGTGTTCGTCTGTTTGAAAAAGGTAGGTTATATAATTCTGGGAATACAGAGGGAAATATTAGATAACCACGTTATATTCATTGAGAAGAGAGTAGCTCACATTTACCGTTTCGGAATAAAATCCTTGGAGGCAGAAAAAAATAAGTCTTTATAAAAAATAATATTCAATGCCTAGATTGTATAGTTAAAAATATTGGTCGGGGAATACACAGGGAGACACTAAATACCCATGTTTCATATTCATTGAAAATACAGTGGCTGGCATTTTCCGTTTCAGAGTAAACCTGCTGAAACAGGAGAAAATAATGTCTCCATAGAAATACATATTCAAGGTTTATATTGTTGCGTTAATGATATTGGATTTTTTATGTCATGATTAATCATACTGACTGATTTGTATTGGAGGAAAAAAGGGTTTTCTGAAAAGACTGGTTTACAAGAGCCTAGTTCTATCCCAGTCTGTCGCCTACCAGTCGACCCAACGGTGAATGGGTATGAGCGTCAACAAGGGTACCAGAACAAGGACTTGTTGAGACCGTTCTTTTGACACACGGGCCATTTTCGCACTGCGGTATCAAGAAGGTAATAGATGTGTATATCACACATATATAAATAAATATATGATTTAGATGTACGGGAATACCTGTTATATTTAATTATAATGCAAAGCTTTTTGTGTCTATGAGTTTCCACGTCAATAATATTTACTGGTTACATGCAAATTATTTGGAAACTTGGAGAATATAATTTTTTATTTAAATAATGTAATCGAGTCGTGATATCCTACTTTAAAAAAATGGATATGTCAATGATAAAAAATCCCTGGAATTTTCTTTCTTTCTTCTTTTGTATTTCTTGCGTCATCCAGAACACCTAAATTAGAAAGTCTGTCATTACACGCCTGAATTGGACGGTCTTGCTTGAATCCGTCTAATTATCCTTCATGAATATGCGTCCGTACGTGCGCGCTCGCATCTTATGCGTATTACAAAAATTCCCGAATCAGAGATCCTAAGAATAAGGCAAACTAAAATTATAAATCTTGTGTTGGGCCAAATTCATCATCATTAGTTGCCAGCCATTAAGAGAAGGTTCTCTCTTTGTCTGGGAACAAGAGAAATGTGTTTTTGTTGTCTTTGTCGTTGCGAGAATCGTATCGATGCGTTATTAGTAACAATGTTTTGCTTCCCCGAATGGGAAATTTACCTGGAAAGTTTTTAAAGTCTGCATTATCTTCCCTTTCGATTCCATTTGAGAGAGAGAGAGAGAGAGAGAGAGAGAGAGAGAGAGAGAGAGAGAGAGAGATCATACCTTATACAATTTTCCCCTTCCTTCAAAATTCCAAAACGGCCTCTCGGGATTTTGCCAAATTTTTAATAGAAAATACAAAAAAAGGAAATGACCCAGATTGTACCGACTTCTCATGAGCAACATGAATAAAAGACTGAGGGATACAGCGCCTGCTCATTATGCAAATTGCCGAATTTTTTCCAGCCATTGAGCCTCGTCGCTTCCTGCTCAGCTTTGCTTACGAATAAAGAAACAAATGGCCAGAGAGGCTCGGCGCCTCTGTTTTACCAACCAACTATATTTTTTACAGGAAATCAGATCACGTGTCAAAAAGGAGTCTCTATTTCCAAAACAAGAACGCTTATGGAAGACTCGAATTGTTGTCCTTGTAAACCGTCGTGACGAAAGAGGCAGAGCATTTAATTCATTTATTTATTTAGTAATATAATTTATTTATTATTATTATTATTATTATTAATAATAATATTATTATTATTATTATTATTATCATTATTATTATTATCATTATTATTATTATTATTTGTGTGTTTGTGTGTGTCCGTAACGTCCTCGTAGATTTTGAAATACTCAAGGTTTCACGAGCGACTAACGTTGCTTTCGTAGTGTTGTCTGGCTAAGGACTTTGGAACGAATTGATGATCGCGCAGTATATGTATTTGGCCAGACTTAAAACGAAAGTTAAAAGAAAACCATACGTATTTAGCTTCCAACAGTTTAATGGAATATTATCCCAGGCGCGCCGATAAATAAGTGTAAATTTAGGTTACGAATGAGTAAAAAATATTAAAGGCAGACGAGAGAGAGAGAGAGAGAGAGAGAGGAGAGAGACGAGAGGAGTACGAGAGAGAGAGAGAGAGAGAGAGTTACAAGGATTAGGATGTCTCAAAGACTTACTAGTCCATCCGAGAAGACATCGTGTGCTCACTTATCTCTAGAAGCAGGTTTTACTGTTCATTCACAGTGTGCTAATGATTTTGTTTGAACTCTTCCACACTGTTGCTGTTTACAGAGAGAGAGAGAGAGAGAGAGAGAGAGAGAGAGAGAGAGAGAGAGAGAGATTTGCCTCTTGTTAAAAGATGAAGTGGAGACGGGTAATGTTATCATTAAGGCCATCATTTTCATTTTGGGATTAGATAAGAGAGAATCCCGTAAAAAGAATCCCAATACATCGGCCAATCCTGGAGGCAGTAAAAGGATTATTTCTGTCGTTTTACGAATCTTCCTGTGCTTTTACTTTTACCTCCATTTGCTGTAAGAGCCTCTGTGTGTGTGTGTGTGTGTGTGTGTGTGTGTGTGTGTGTAAAAAGCAACAGTGTGGAAGAGTTCAAAATAAAACTAGACAAAATCATTAGAACACTGTGAATGAAAAGTAAAACCTGCTTCTAGAGATAAGTGAGCACACGATCAAACATTATGTAATTCTCTACATTTTAGATTTTGCTGCGAGTTTAGCTTATGTCTTGTATTGTGTAATTTTATATTAGTTTTATTTTGCCTTGTCAATTTTAATGCAACTTATAGTAAATTATGTAATTTCATTTTATTTTGCTTTGTAACTTAAGTTACTTTTTAAATTTTAAGTGTAACTAATATTCCATTATAGATTGCCCGATGACGGAGGAAAGTAAATCTCCGAAACTAGGCAAATAAAGATGCTTTTCATTCAAGCTGTTTTCCTGGTATATTTATTACATATAGATATATATATATATTATATATATAGAATATATATATATTTATATATATATATATATATATATATATACTATATATATATATATATATATATATATGCGTTGTAGAATAACCACTGTCAATTGGAAATAAAGTTATTATTATTATTAATACCCGCTCTCTCTCTCTCTCTCTCTCTCTCTCTCTCTCTCTCTCTCTCTCCTCAGCTCCAAGATTCTACTCAAGAGATAATAACTGTATTTATTATGCAAGAGGATATTGCAGAAACGAGAAAATTGCAGATTCAGACACAAAATTAATAATTATGACGAAGGATAAATATTATGGAAAAGTTTGGATTTTTTAATGTCAGAATTTCTGGAAATGAAAAAAAGAAACAACATACCAGAACAGGAAAAAGACATGGGAAAATCCTTATTATTACCAATATTAAATGAAGGAGAAAACACGCAAACCATCATAGTGATGAATGCGCAGGGTTTAGTTACGAGTAACTCAAAAAGAAGAACTAACCCAAATTGAAAAGAAAATAGTATAATGAATATAATGAAACCTGGTATTCCCAAGAGACTGGGAATTATGATCAAATAAAAGGGTTCCAAACTTATAGATCAGATAGAAAAAATAGGAATCAAGGGGGAACCGCAATATATGGGAAAGACAAAAAACAAGGAAAAATATATGAGAAATATAGTAACTCAGAATGTGAACTAATAGCGGTAGAATTTGAATCTGAAAAATTAATGAACATAGTAATATATAGACCTCCTAATACTAAAGAGTTTGACTTAATAATAGAAAAATTGGATGATATATGTAGAAATCACAAGGACAGGACTATTCTCCTATCTGGAGACTTCAACTTTCCTTTCGTAGACTGGAAAGAACGAATAGGAGATTGTGGTTGTATTTATACATATAAAAAAGAGAGCAATAGTAGTGCAGAAGATAAGAGGCAATTCGAAAAGCTATTAGATATGCTACTAGAATACAACATTCAACAAATAAATCACCTGCCAACAAGAAAGGAAAATACTTTAAACCTAGTATTTGTGAACGAGATGAATTATTTAAAGCGTGTTAAAGAAATAATAGTTTATAATGCGAGTATTTTCAGACCATAATGTCATAGAATTAACCAGTCCATTCCAAAGCAAGTGAAAAAAGAGATAAGCAAGAAATGAAAAAGTGGGAAGGATATGGAAAATACAACTCTACAGTAAAAATATCAAATGGTCAGAAATAAATGAAGAATTAAACAAAGATTGGGATAACATTTTGGTAACTGATGACATAAGGGTAAATACGGAGATATTATATAAAATATTAGAGAAAATAGGGTATAAATATATACCGAAGAAGAAAAGTAAACATCAGTCATGCATACCAAGAGACAGAAGGATCTTGTTCCAGAAAATCAGAAAGTGGAAAAAAGGTCTTGCAAAAGAAAAAAATGCATGGAAAGTTATAGAACTAAAAAGTAAGATAGAAAATGCAGAACAAAAGATTATACAATCAAAAGAAAATGAAAAACGGGACTTGGAAGAAAAAACCCTAATAAATATCAAGCAAAACCCCAAACTATTATACTCATACGCGAAAAAGATGAATAAAAGAAGAATAGAAATAGGCCCTCTAAGAATTGAAGGGAGATTAACGAATGAAAAAAAGGAAATTTGCAACATATTGGCAGAACGATATAAGAGAGAATTCACCCCTAGAATACATAATGAAAATAATGATATAGAAGTAAGGGACGAAAATAGTGAATATTTAGCTGACATAGATATTAATGAAGCTGATATTGTGCAGGCTATTAATGAAATTAAAAATGGAGCTGCAGCAGGGCCTGATGGAGTTCCTGCTATTTTGTTAAAGAAAGTAGTTCATTCTATCGCAAAGCCACTTGCAATATTATTAAGACAAAGTGTAGATACAGGCAAGATTTATGATGAGCACAAATTAGCATATATTACCCCTACTTTCAAAAGTGGATCAAGACTAGAGGCAATTAATTATAGGCCTGTGAGTCTAACATCACATATTTTGAAAGGGTAATGAAGAAAAATATTATGAAACATTTAATAAAAAATAATTTGTTTCATAAAGGACAACATGGTTTCGTACCCGGAAAAAGTACACAAACCCAACTGTTAGTCCACCATGAGAACATATTCAAAAATATGAAAAGCGGAAATGAAACAGATGTGGTTTATCTAGACTTTGCAAAAGCTTTTTGACAAGGTAGACCATAATATATTAGCGAAGAAAATTAGAAAACACAATATCGTGGATAACATAGGAAGATGGTTAAAAGAATTTTTACACAACAGAAAACAGATAGTTATTGCAAACGATGAGAAATCGGATGAAGCCAAGGTATATCCGTTGTGCCACAAGGTACGGTGTTTAGCTGCAATACTGTTTGTTATTATGATTTGAAGACATAGACAGTAATGTTAAGGAATTCGGTAGTGAGTAGTTTCGCCGATGACACAAGAATAAGTAGAGAAATTACTTGTGATGAAGATAGGAATGCTCTACAAAGAGACCTTAACAAAGTATATGAATGGGCAGAGGTAAATAGGATGGTATTTAACTCTGATAAATTTGAATCAATAAATTATGGAGACAGAGAAGGAAAGCTATATGCATATAGGGGACCTAATAATGAGACAATCACAAATAAGGAAGCAGTTAAAGACCTTGGTGTGATGATGAATAGGAACATGTTATGCAATGATCAAATAGCAATTCTATTGG
>NC_087215.1:18142704-18156378 GCF_015104395.2 Macrobrachium nipponense | reverse complement strand
AAGCCAGACATAATAAAAATGTTTAGACCACGTAGAATAAAAAAAATGCAAACCTCATAAAATTGAGTGGTGACACCATAAAATAAATTCGCCGTCCCTACCCCCTCCCCCCCCAAACAATAAAGCAAATACGTCCACAAAACATAGCTGTCAAACAACTTTGATAAACAAAGAAAATATCTTCAGGAAATCAACCAAACGAGTGAACCATTACGATAACGATATACAGTTCTTATCCTTCAAAAAATCAATAAGCATCAGACGCCCTACATGTTAAATAAGTACAAAAATATCTAGCGTCGAGCACATTTACCTTCGCAAAAACAGTACAGTTCGGCAGCAAAGCTTCAATAGACGTTGTCGATAAAACGAATTTGTAACCAGCTCACTCTGCAACAGTTCGCTGAAGTTTCGTACACCGGTTTTTAAAATGGAGTTCCCATCAGGTTTTCAACAGGTTACGTACAACTAGGATAAATTTTCCTGTAATATTTATAAAAAAAATGGTTAAACCATTTCAAAGGAAAATTCTTAAAGGCTCGGTAAACGTTTCCTACAAAGTTTACGGAAAGTTTCCAATAATGCTAAGGAAAGTTTCAAATAATTCAAAGCGAAAGGTTCCGACAGTTTTTTTTTACCTGTTTTTTTTTTTAAAGTTCTTGTACCTAGATTGGTAAAGTTTCCTTCAATGCTTTGGTGGTTTTTTTTATTTCGTCCAATGAAATGCGTGCAACCATACACCAACAACTCAACTTGGAATACCAGGAGGCCAATCCACTAAATACACATTGTCCCCTTTCCACCAACCAACAAAAAATCTTATTGAAAAGTCCAGGACTAAATCACCAAACTTCTTGACAAAGCCTGTTTCTCAGAGTCACGAGAGAGAGAGAGAGTAGAGAGAGAGAGAGAGAGAGAGAGAGATAATATTTATAATTTGACTTCGAATGCAGTTAGGAGAAACCATTTCAAAGAAGAGAGAGAGAGAGACAGAGAGAGAGGAGAGAGAGAGAGAGAGAGAGAGAGAGAGAGAGAGAGAGAGAAATACTCGTCAATAACTCTTGAAATGAAACGACAAACATAAAGATGTAGGCTAAAAGGACCTCGAAATTGGTGGAGCGATAGGTTTATGCGAAAACAACACAGGAGTGTAAGTGGGGAAGAGAAGAGAGAGAGAGAGAGAGAGAGAGAGAGAGAGAGAGAGAGAGAGGCCTGGAATGGGAGATGGGTTAAAAAGAACGAGAGCCTTTGGATGGTGGAGAGGAGGAGAAGGAGGAGGAGGAGGAGGAGGAGGACACAGGACCGAAGCGAAAGGCCGATTCTCGGTACCCTTCCGTGATTCCTGGAAGCTGAGGACGGATGAAAGTACCGGGGTAATAACGTTACCTACGTTTCTGGCGGTACTAGGAATGTTCAATACTTCAGGCTCAACAGAATTATAGGTCTATTTGCTTCAATTTACGATGGAGAGCGTAAGCAGTTATCCGCGTATAATGCGATTTTTTGGTTTTTTTTTTTCAGTGTAATTTACGCTGGCCTATTAAACAGCGATGTTTACACCCAAAAAAAAATAAAAAAAAAAAAGGAAAGAATTTGCCAAAAATATTTTCAATAGTCAAAATAAAATAGACGGAGATTTCGATAACGCATCGTAGCACCTTAAAAAGCGCCCTTCTAAGCCCACTTCTACCGGCAAACGGCTTCAAATAATAAAAAAAAAAGACTGACCATTCCTAAAGAAAACAGCAGACCATAACAAACGCAAAGGACTTATTCTTGAAAGATGGATTAAAATAACAGGCAGCACTACTGAGAATGGGCTTTCAATAAACAAGCAGTAACAACAATATTCCTTGAAATAAAAGAAAGGTTCAATCCTAAAGCAAACACTGAAAGAGATGGTGACAGAAAAAAACGAGAAAAAAACATTTGAAAGGAAAAAGCCATGGCGTCAGATTCTCTCTCTCTCTCTCTCTCTGGGAAATGGCCTCATCTTAACTGCATTCGCTAACAAATGATGAATATTGTTTTGTGTTTGTTTGATTTGAAGTGATTTCATGTGCATTTATCCATTTTCTTATTAAAGTGTGTGATTTTTATATTCTATGTGATTGGTGCTTTTTTTACAATTTTGGTATTTTCAACAGAGAAATGAAAAGCTGAGATAAAAGTGATGGGTACTTACTTGGTAGATGTTTGGGGGAAGAAAACTGAAATGGCGAAAAACTTCCCCCCCCCCCCCCCCACCTCTAACTCTGTCGCCAAGTCTTGAATTGACATTATACAACTTTTTCCAAAGGCGGAAGAGGAGAAGGCTGGATGCGAGACGACAAGTGTTGGAAAAAAACAACAGTCGACTTTTTGCATCATAAGTTTATACTTGTACAAAACTTGAACCACTAAAATGACACATGAAATAAACAACGATTTTTGTATATGCTTATGAAGTAATAAAAGGCAGTTACTCTACACGCCTCGCGCGACAAAAGTTGTGTTCCAAATACTGCTCGAAACTGCGGAAACATTACTGAAGGCGTAACTCACCCACCCGTCAATTCTGCGAACCTCAGAGACGTACTGGGAATCGGCTTCCGCTTCCGGCCCGTATTCCAAGGGGCTTTTCTCCCCCTCCCCCCACCCCCCTCCCGGCCCTCATTCCTCTAATCCTGGGACCTGTTTCATAGGATCTATATGGCACTCACTTATTCACTGTGGCCTAAATCCCTTGCAAACTTGAATCAATTGATTCAATAAGATTTTACTGTTGGCTCTTGGCGTTTCATGATCAGCCTGCCACGCCACCACCCCCCCTCTCTCTCTCTCTCTCTCTCTCTCTCTCTCTCTCTCTCTCTCTCTCTCTCTCTCTCTCTCTCTCTCTGATCGGCTCAAAAAAAAAAAAAAACTTAGACATTAATTCTTTAAACAAGGAAAACATTCTCTCCTTAAAACCTTTGGGTCGGATCAAAGTAATCACAAGAATAATTCCTTTAAATGATATAACATCATCACCGTCGCCTCAAACCCCACAAGAGCCAAAGGGTCTCGGTGAAATTCCGACACTTGTGTCTTTCCTGGGCTTGATTTTCCATTAATCCCCAGCCTCCCGTCTTACGGTTCTCTTCCAGATAGAGAGGGTCTTCAATTCTTCTGGTGCTTACTGTAGCCCAGCTGACGCTATCGCATACTACTATTCTCAACGGGATGGCGAAGAGATGTCCAGACGATCTCCATTTCCCTTAATTAAGAACTCAGTAACACTCCGTATGGTAATATCATTCTCCTGGATGGGATTCGAAACATATATACTCGCTATGGAAAGGAGTCTACGCTAACCCTCTTGATCAAGCTCAATAGTAATCTGTAAATATATATATATATATATATATATATAGATATATATTTTATTCCTCCTGCATCTTACATAATTTCATCTCTTTCGCGATGGCTGTCTTTGTTTGGTTATCAAGCTGGATTCCATTTGTATCAATTTTCTACCATCATTATATTTTATTAAATTTTTGCTGCACAGTGTAATCATCACGAGAGAGAGAGAGAGAAAGAGAGAGAGAGAGAGAGAGAGAGAGAGAGATAGAGAGAGAGAGAGAGAGAGAGAGAGAGAGAGAGAGAGAGGAGGCTCTTACAGCAAATGGATGCAAAAGTAAAAGCACCAGAAGAATCGTAAAACTACAGAAATTGTCTTTATACTGCCTCCAGCATTGGCCGATATTTTTGGGATTGTTTTTTACATAGTCCTAAAATGATGGCCTGAATGGTAGCATTACCAAATCCTATTCTGTGGGCCTATGAGTGACAAATTCTCTCTCTTTTGTGTGTGTTAAGAAAAGATGTGCATATCTGTCTATACAAAAAAACTGTTCAGAGGAATGTTATCCCTGAGGCCGTCGATAGATTGAAAAACAGTAAATTCTCTCTCCTCTTCGTCTCTTCGTCTCTCTCTCCTCTCTCTCTCTCTATCTCTCTCTCCTCTTTGTCCATAATAATTTTAATGATGCTTTACTCATACGCAGCCTAAAATTTACACTTTTATCTACCGGCGCGCCTAGATAATATTCTGCCAAACTCTTTGCAGCTAAACACGTATATTTTTTCTTTTGCTTTGTTTTCAAGCCTGGTAAAATATATACTGGCTGATCACCAATTCCTTCCAAACCTCTTAGCAAGACACTACTGCAAAACAACGTAAGACCGCCTCGTGAAACATTGTATTGTATTTCAAACTCTACGAGGACGTTACGGACAAAAACAAAACGTTCTGCCTCTTTCGTCAATGCGGTTTATACAGACCGAGCTCGAGTCTTCCAGTACGCATTTTTGAGAAAAGACTCTTCGTTGACACTAGATCTGATTTTTTGCAAAATATAGTAGACGGGTAAACAGAGGCGCCGCCGAAGCCTTTCAAAGGGGCCAATTTTGTTTCTTTTCCCGCCCGAAAATCTGAGCAGGAGCGACGAGGGCGCAATGGCTGAAGAAATTTTTGGCTATTTGCATAATGAGTCAGGCGCTGTATCTCTCAGTCGTTTATTCATGTTGTTTGTTGTGTGAAGTTCGTTAGAATCTGGGTCATTTTCTTTTTTTATATATTTTGTTATTCTAAATTTTACATAATCACTAGAGGTCGTTCTGTACCTTAGGAGGGGAGAATTATGCAAGGTATGAGATGTTTCAGTTACTATTTAGACGCTTAGGTTATGCTTACTCCTCTCTCTCTCTCTCTCTCTCTCTCAAGGGAAGATAATGCAGACTCTTTAAAAGCTTTCCAGTTTAAATTTCCCATTCGGGGAAACAAACCATCGTTCCAATAACGCATCGATATGATTCTCGCAACGACAAAGACAACAAAAACACATTTCTCTTGTTCCCAGACAAAGAGAGAACCTTCTCTTAATGGCTGGCAATTAATGATGATGAATTTGGCCCAACACAAGATTTATAATTTCAGCTTGTCTTATTTATGGATATCTCCGATTCGAAATGTTTTTCCATACGCGTAAGATGCGAGCTAGCGCGTACGGACACATTTTTCATGAAGGATGATGAGACCGATTCAGACAAGACTGTCTGACGAACTTTCCCATTTGAGGCATTCTGGATGGCGCATCAGAAAAAAAAAAATATCCAGGGCTTTGTTATCATTGACATTTCCATTTTTTAAAGTAATATATCACGAATCTAATACATCATTAAAATTGGAATCTAATACACCATTAAAATTGAAAATGACTTTCTCCCAGTTACCAATTGATTAGCATATAAATGATAAATATTATTGATGTGGAAACCCATAGGTACAACAACCTTGGCAACAAAATTACATATAATAGATTTTCCCGTGCATTCCTGAACTCATATGTAAATATGTATAATGCAACTGTATACTATAAAGATAAAAGGGACATAAAACACTATTTGAACGATGCAATCATATATTTCGGTCACTTCCTTCTGTGCCCCTCTTTTGCCATTGAACAGGGGCACAGAAGTGCCCGGAATATGTGGTTGCAACGTTCAAATAGTGATTTACAGAACTTTTATTTTCATATATATATATATATATATATATATATATATATATATATATATACATATATATGTATATATTATATATAATATATCTATATATATATATTATATATATTTATTTCTAGAATACATATTATAATTTGTTGGTTAAGAATTTAAGGGAACTAATTACCTTTCTGACGACCTACGTGCCAACGTGCCAAAAAGGGCCATCTGACAAAAATGCGATACGTAACTTAAATTTGAATTATTGGGCATTTGTGGATTATCTTTCTCTCTCTCTCTCTCTCGTCTCTCTCTCTCTCTCTCTCTCAAACAAAACAGTCAAACGAAAGTTTCACAACACGCCACAAAAATGCACAATTTTCCTGTTGTATGCAAATGTCTTTATACAGGTTATGATAAAAAGACCAAAAAGAAAAGTTACTCCTATCCGCCCTGTAGGATCAAATCAGCCAACACAGGCACTCACATTCCCAATACCAATAGAAATGCTGGAGGTATCATTACCTGGGTACATTAATTCATCCTAGGCCTCCAAGAATCACTAAAACGTTCGGAGAATTGGTCCTCCGCTACCGCCCACCCCCCTCCCATGGGTACAGAAGGCATCGAACCCATCACTCCCCTTCACCTGTTTTGGCGGTCCCGTCTGGGTTCCTCTCGTGTGAATTTATCGCTGTCAATCTCCACCATCTTTTAAAAAGATTTATGGTTGTCACTTCTGTTCAACGCTGTTTACGTGTCAGGTCAAGGCTGTGTGTGTGTGTGTGTGTGTGTGTATGTCGCCTTCCATGGAAGCTAATAGCCATAAAAATGCCCTATATGTTTTCAATGCAGTTACTAGTTCATAATTAAGTCAATATGTTCTTTGTTTAATTGGAAAAGCGAAAACAGAAAGTGTTGCAAGAAAGTCTCCCATTACATTTCAGAACTTGTCTGGTACGGAGTCCTTTCACAAAGAGAATGCGTTAAAAGCTTTGACAGCCAAATAGACATTTACGTGGAAACCAGTTTTAATGTCTTGGGCTCTCGAACTTGACTATGCATGGATTAGGTCTTTAAAGAAATGTAAGACTTCCGTTGATTAACGGTTGGTTTTTCAATTTGTTTCCGTTTTGTGGGCGTCACCTTTGTTTATTAAGGTGTTCACAGGTCTCCTTTCCTTTCTGAATTTAGCTCTTGGTTATTATAAGTGTCGTTTCAGAATTTGCTCTTCAATATAGTTTAGGCTGGCATCTTGCTCTTGTTATGTACTTTTGTTTAATTATGATTTGGTATCTTTATTCATCATATGGATGTATACTACATTTTATGGGCCTTTGCGTATTTTGCGAATAAATTGGTAATTATTTACACCTCTGAAAATTATGTAGGTTTCAAGCTTTCTTTTCTCCCATTTCAATAATTAGGATAATATTATAAATAGAATAAAACTATGAAAGTCATAAATTGACCCCCCTACCCTCCCTTTCTGCGGCGATGAAATGTCGGTTTATACTATAAAATCTAACCTACTTTGCCAGCTGAATACGGACAGCTTCATGCTCAATCATATCGAAATACTTTATTTTTTTTATTGAAAATTAAAAGTAATTTTTTTGACTTTATAAACGATAGAAGGCTATCTGGAAATATGTATGTGTATTACACACACACCCATACACACACACACACACACATATATATATATATACTATATATATATATATATATATTATATATATATATATATATATATATATATATATATATATATATATATATATATATATATATATATATATATAACTACTCTTGTATTCATAGATGCAAGAAAAATATTTGAAGCACTGGAGGTTAGGGTCTGCTACGACTACCATTTACGTATTTCATGTTCTTACGTGAATCACACAAATTCTCTGAATACTTTTTAAAGAATATCCTACAATTTTTCCAGTACCGTGCTTTGCATGCATTAAAAATTTTTTGTGCAATTTTATGTACCGAAAGTTTAGGTATACGGTGAACTGGCTCATTTTACGCACGATGCAAAAACGACCTCTTTTCTAGAAAGTCCTCCTTGTTTACTGATGATCTTCCCAGAACTTCTTTGATGCACCAAGATGATTGATTGAGGACGCAGCCTTTTGAAGTTCTCTTGAAACGGTTTCTTCTTCAAGTTTTCCTCTAGGGTGGTTTCTCGACAAGAGGTCCTCGGGAATACGGAAGTACGTCTTTCCTGTCTTCTTATTTCTTGCGGATATTTTTCATGTTTTAATTTGTGTGAGTTTCTGGTCTTTGAAGGAAATATATTCAGCGGTGTTGTGGCTTCCTTCTTCTCGGAAAAAGATGCGTCGCTGATCTTTGTGAAACGCGAACGAGAGTCGAATTAAATCATGCAGCCCCAATGATATTAACACTGATTGATTGGCCAGAAATACCGAATCGCTCAAGGTGACTTTCGAATTAAATTCTGAAGAACTACAATAACTAATTTAGTGTCTCTAAGACTAATTCTGACCATAGACTGAACACGGCTTTTTGACCAATGACATATTTCAGAAATGCAATATGAATAATACACTTTTTTGGGGGGGTCTAATTGCTTTGAGTTGCATAGAATTGCATTTCTTCAGATAATAAATCTAATATAGTCTGCCGGTTTACGATGACTTGCGTTTGAGATCTGTCTACGGTTTTTATCTCTATTCAAGGAAATTGACCCTAGTTTCACGTATATTTCAGTCGATTCAGTATTGAATTTTCACAAGATTTGAGATTAATCTTCTCTTGGATTTAAGCTTCTGTTCAATTCATTTTCTCAATTTTTTTTTTTTTTGCATTTTTCAACAGCAATCGTTTAATTTTTTTACCATTTTCAAGGGAGATTAACTGTAACATTCGTTCACCCTTTAAAAACTCAATTTTCCTACTGTATATACATGGTAAACCTCACTGCAGAGCACCTCCACCTGAAAAGAAAGCTAAATCAAAAGATATTTATGCGTCAACCTGCATTCTTACGATAAACAACTGGACCTTAGCAACCAAACACCGCGTGTTATGGGTGGCGTCTGTCCAGAATTGTTTTAATGGGGTAACTACACACACACTCTTTCTTCGTAAACCATACCTATTCCTCGTTATTCCTGCATTGGGTACAGTCTTCCATGAATAATCCGAAGGAAAAGTTGACTTAAAAGGAAATCTTACTTGATTCCACTGGGCTGGAACCTTTCAGTGGCATAGATTTTCATTTTCCATTTTTATGATGATGACCATCATTTGGATCCTGTGAATTTGCTTTCAGAGCCGTGGCACGAAATGCGCACCTCTCTCTCTCTCTCTCTCTCTCTCTCTCTCTCTCTCTCTCTCTCTCTCTCTCTCTCTCTCAGCATAGAATTTAGATGAATTTCGGTATTTTAAAAAAGATTTTTATTATGAATTAAAGTAGAATACAAAAATTTCTTTCATTGCTTAGTTAAAAGGATGCATACTTGTTTTAAAGCAAGTTAAAGCCCAGTAGTAAAATCCTGAAGAGGAAGTAAATTCATGGAAAGGAAGATAAAACAACGAGAAGATGGAATGAGTAATACCAAGAAAGGAAAGTCATGAAAAGAGAAACAGTGAAAAGAAATCACGTATTCATTGTAAAACGACTGGATGGGTAAGAGAGAGAGAGAGAGAGAGAGAGAGAGAGAGAGAGAGAGAGAGAGAGTTTAACTTTACGCGGCCTTCCTTCATGGAATAAAAAAAAAGATAAATAGAATACACAGATGAGGAAATGAATTGCTTTTAAGAAATTAATTAGAAATAAGAAGACATAAAAGTATAATATAGCAGATCTGTAAAATAATTCGATTGGTTAGGGAAGAAAAGTTAAATTAAATAGGATACGACGTTGAATTTTATCAAACAGAAAACGGCAAAGAAGATACCACCAAATACAAAAATACGACGAGCACACACACACACTAGCATTATATATATATATATATATATATATATATATATATATATATATATATATATATATATTATATATATATATATATATATATATAATGTGTGTGTGGATGCAAATACCGAGTAAACATAAAGACCTTGTGTAATTAACAGAGCAAGGTCAAAACTGATATTCCCCAAGCAAATTTAAGCGAATCCCATTATCAGTCACAGACATAACTGACGTAATCGATAAAGACCAAGATTACTATTTATCAATCACAGACGTTTCACATAAAGAGTCGGGAAATAATGACAAGTGGCGTAGGGTGATGACAATGCTATTGCCGTGTTTATGCTTCTTCGTGAAGATAAGATAAACGGAGATACGTGACAGATGAATGAAAGTTCTTCACCTGGGAGAAAAAGAGAGATAGGAAGACAGCTCTTCAGGACCGGTATATCAACAAATAGAGAGAGAGAGAGAGAGAGAGAGAGAGAGAGAGAGAGAGAGAGAGAGAGAGAGAGAAACTTACTTTCCAGCACAGATTCTAACTACAATTAACTCGAGAGAGAGAGAGAGAGAGAGAGAGAGAGAGAGAGAGAGAGGGACCGTAAACGAAAATCTCAAGATGACAGCCATTTTTCAGAGGCAGGAGGAGGAGCGGACCCAATTACTGTTCCTTCACGATCCTTCCGGTGCTTCTCCTTCGGCGGCATCCATTTGCTTTAGAGCCTCGTCAGCGGTTTCGGAGTGATGTCTTATAGAGGAAGAGGTATATACACACACACTCACTCTCTCTCTCTTGAAGGTTAATTGTACTGTCGTTAGAAAACGGCGCCTTTTCATCTCGGTAAATATTATTAGGAGAAAGTCGGGCATCCGAATTCAGGGAAGTTGTTTTAAAGACATGACACGATGCGAATATCTCTCTCTCTCTACAATTTTGTGATATGTTGTCGTGACTATGAATTATGTGGCCAAATAATAAATAACTATCTGCATTTATCACTCGATAAAAGATATTATCACCTGTTATTATTTACTTAGGGGTTACTAGTAATTTATTCCCGTGAAAGCTCATATTCACCCACAGGGGAAAAAAAGGCGCCCTTCTATAGATAACAATCTTTAAACATCCAGAACGTCGTGGACAACAAATAATTACAATAAATAACTAGGGCATGACGAACGTCCTTCCGTATTTCAAAAGAGGTGAAGATGATCATGACGAATGAAGTTGCATGCCAGATATTACAAATGGCTGAGGGCGTTAAGATTTAGATTCTCTCTCTCTCTCTCTCTCTCTCTCTCTCTCTCTCTCTCTCTCTCGTGTGTCATTACGTTTTACACAGACGCTTTTGTGGCTCCCAGTGAGATTTTTTTTCCAGAAGAGAGAGAGAGAGAGAGAGACCTTACATCTTGTTCGGGTTGCCCCAGGTCCCTCAGTGTGACGGCACCTTAATATTTCTACCAGAGAGTTGCTAGTACATCTTCCGGTAGATTTGCATCTAACCAATCTTGATGGTCTGGGATGAGAGAGAAAGAGAGCTTTTTAGCACTAAGTTCTGGCTACAATAAACGAGAGAGAGAGAGAGAGAGGAGAGAGCTCTTGCCATTTGTGCTGATGTTGTATATCTCTGTCGGGTAAGGAGCGAGACAAAGCTTTTCTCGCCTAAAGTTTGAGGGAACAGGCTGGATGTGAGATGTGCGATGATCAAAAAATTTTTACAAGACTTTTATTAGCTTGAATTTATTTGTATTTTTTTCGATGTAAATAAACAAACGATTCCATGGCAGTCATCTCTGACACTTTAGGGCATACGACTTTTAGCAATACGGAGAAAAATTAAACCACAAAAAGAGGGACTGAGGTCATTTTTATGAAGCGAATACTGTGAAAAATACTTGGCGACGTTAAAATAGAAAAATTACTTAAAAGGTATTAATTTAGGCCTAAATGACGTAATAATGAATAAGACTCCACACACAAACACATAGTATTGATTTGCATATCTTGAAAATCGCTAATCCATAGCTTGATTTGCGATAAATACTGTGATTTTTATTTTGTATAATAATACAATACAAATACCCCACGGCCAACACCACCTCCTCGCCCCCCCCCCCCCCCCCCACTCTCTGGCTGGGTCAACAGAATCGAAAGAGGAACTAAAGCATCATCTTCTTAAAAGCTTTTCTTGCGAAATCCCCGAATTCAAGGAACAGCCATTGCTCCAATCACGCATCGCAATGATTCTCGAGGCAACAAGGAAAACAAAGGCACTTTGCCCTTGTTCTGAGGCAAAGACAAAAAGATTCCTTCAACGTCGGTCATTAACAATCAGAAATTCTGGCCGTCAATGATAACCCAGTTTTTTAATCATAAGAATTTGAGGATGATAACAGATTAAGCCTTTCAAAGTTTTCTTCTGATATTGAGGACTTCATTAAGCGAGGTGTTATGAACGCATCGTTTTGAATAAGGTGACGGGACGTAACGGTCACTTTACAAACGCTATTGATTCCTCATTGAAGCCTCAGTGGCGCGATTGGTATGGTCTTGGCCTGCCACCTCGGTGGCCTCGAGTTCGATTCTCGGGCATTCCACTGAGGGGTTAATGATATGTATTTCTAGTGATAGAAGTTCACTCTCGACGTGGTTCAGAAGTCACGTAAAGCCGTTGGTCCCGTTGCTGAATAACCACTGGTTCCATGCAACGTAAAAACACCATGCAAACAAAACAAACAAAACGAATTACTCATTGGACGAGTGGTTTGCGTACTTGCTTACCAATCTAGTAGCTTGAGTTCCGCCAGTGCGGAATCAGAGGAATTTATTTCTGGTGATTAGACATTTATTTCTCGATAAAATGGAATTCGGGTCCCACAAAAAGCTGCAGGTCCCGTGGCTAAGTAAGAATTGGTTCCTAGTCAAGTAAATAAAAATCTAAGAAGAGCTGTTAATCAGCTCAGTGGTCTGGTTAAACTAAGATATACTTAACTTTGTTTTTTTTTTCTTATAAAACAGTATGCTAATGACTTCATTGCCAACCTGATAACGTGTTCGTCTGTTGAAAAAGGTAGGTTATATGACTCTGGGAAAACAGAGGGAAATATTAGATAACCACGTTATATTCATTGAGAAGAGAGTAGACCATATTTTCCGTTTCGGAGTCAAATCTTTGCAAACAAAAAAAATTACGTTTAAAAAAAATATATTCAATGGATACTGATCGGGGAATACATAGGGAGATACTAAATACCCACTTTCATATTCATTGAAAACACAGTATCTCGCACTTTCTGTTTCAGAGTAATCTGCTGAAAGAAAATAATGTTTCCAGAGAAATAAATACTCAAGGCTTAGATTGAATAGAGGAGTTAATGCTGTTGGATTTTTATGTCATGATTTTTATTATACAAGAAAAGTGTTTCTGGAATGGCTAGTTTACAAGAGCCGAGTTCTATCCCAGCCTGTCGCCTACCAGTCGACCCACCGGTGAATGGGTATGAACGTCAACAAGGGTACAGAACAAGGACTTACTGGGACCATTCTTTTGATACATGGGGCACTTTCGCACTGTGGTAGTCAATAAGATAATCAGTGCGCTCATATCATATATTAATCTATATATATGTGTATATATATATATATATATATATATATATATATATATATAATATATATATATATATATATATATCAATTTCCGCGTCAATAATATTTACTGGTTACACAGAAATTATTTGGAAACTTGGAAAAAATTAATTTTTTAATTTTAATGATGTTATAATAGTCATGAATATCAATTTAAAATTGGAAATGTCAATGATAACATATCCCTGGAATTTTCTTTCTTCTTTTGTATTTCCTGCGTTATTCAGAATGATTCAATGGGCACGTTCGTCATTATGTAGCCTGAATTGGACAGTCTTGCCTGAATCCGTTTCATTATCCTTCATGAAATGTGCCCGTAAGCGCGCGCTCGCCTCTTATGCGTATACAAAAAATTCCGAATCAGAGATCCTAAGAATTATAAATCTTGTGTTGGGCCAAATTCATCATCATTAATTGCCAGCCATTAAGAGAAGGTTCTCTCTTTGTCTGGGAACAAGAGAAATGTGTTTTTGTTGCCTTTGCCGTTGCAAGAATCGTATCGATGCGTCACTGGAACGATGGTTTGTTTCCCCGAATGGGAAAT
>NC_087215.1:18094117-18139704 GCF_015104395.2 Macrobrachium nipponense | reverse complement strand
TTGTGAAAGGAGCAACTTACGAAGACTAAATAATGTAATAATGTAGTAAATATTCTTGGTCGGAGTCGAACCAACAAGCCTTTTAGACACAAATCCTCCTGTCAATGGCAATTTCAGTCTCCGGAAATGCTTGCCTACCAGTGGCAGCAGCTATCCTTCTCAGTCAACCACCTCCAGTTTCTCATGTTTACTTTTTGCCATAGGGAGTCCCGTATGTGGGGAGTGCTGTCAGTGGCACCTCATGTGATGCACAGTGGGCATTACTCAGGTTCTTTGCAGTTTCCCTTCGGTCCCTAGCTGTAACCCCCTTTCATTCTTGTTCATATTCTCTTTCTACCATCTTCCTTTCCACCACCTTCTAACAATTGATTTATGGTGCATCTGCGAGGTTTTTCTCCTGTTACACCTATCAAGCCTTTCTACTGTCAATTTCCTTTTCAGCGATGAGTTACCTCATGGGTCCCAGCTCTTGTCCTTTGGCCTGAATCGTATATATTCTGTTCTATTCAACTCTATTGCCAAGGGGAGGCACAGCGGTAATAGTGCCCGAATGTGACACATACGAAGCCGGAAGACCATAAACCACAGCCCTGAACCTTTGCTTAGTGATCCATAAGACTGACCATCGGGCATGAGATTACACCAGACGTTCATTACCCAGTGCCGTAACCGTGATGCCAGCCATGCATGTCACTTTGCTTCAAGGCATTACCGAAAGCCATGAGTATAAACTTCAACTGCACGTCCTTCTGCTGTAAGGCCAGTGCAACCCGCAAGAGTATTATATAATAATAATAATAATAATAATAATAATAATAACTAATAATATAATAATAATAATATAATACAGGTTTTATTGAAAAATAATGGCTATTTCAGCCATGTTTATTTTTTTATAGAAGTTTCTCTATTCTTGTTACTGACTTTTCGTTTGTACCCAAGTTGGCTGTGAAAACGCCAAATAGGGTATTCATGTCAAAAACGTGGTATTTTTCACATTTTCATTTACTTATGTGGAATACAACTGAATTATACAAAATGCAGTACCAATTGAATCTTAAGCCTAATTGACAAATTAGCTTAAGATCCAATTTGTATTGCATTTTGTATAATATATAATTAGTTTGACAAATACCGCGTTTTTAACATGAATCCCCCATTTGGTACTCTCTCTCTCTCTCTCTCTCTCTCTCTCTCTCTCCTCTCTCTCTCTCTCTCGTCTGTACCTTAAATATTGTTTACTCATGCGTAACCTAAAATTTACACTGAGAGAGATAGAGAGAGAATGCAGGGCCTATGAAATGCCAGCGAGGAAAACATGACACAGATGAAGGGAGAAAAACAAGGGAAGAAAGGCATAAAAAAAAGTAGGTGTAGATGATGAACTGAAAAGTGAACAAGAGAAAGGCAGGAAAGCGAAGTCAACAAATGGAAGAAGCTATAAGAAAGAAGGTATGAAAAAAAAGCAAGAATGATTATGGAGGACGACATAAGAAGTATGAAAGCTAGACTGATAAGGTCGAGGAAGAAACCAATTACTGATAAATGTGAAAGGAGGAAACAAAGTAGGGAAGGTGGTAAGAATAATTGGGAAACAAGATCACTGAAATCAACAACAGCAAACGTCAATCGACTTTCTTGAAAACTATTCCACTGACGGGGAAGAGAGAAGAGAGAGAGAGAGAGAGAGAGAGAGAGAGAGAGAATGGATGCAAAAATAAAAGCACCGGAAGATTCGTAAAACGACAGAAAGAGTCCTTTTACTGCCTCCAGGATTGGCCGATATATTTGGTTTGTTTTTACGGGTTTCTTTCTTATCTAATCCCAAAATGATGGCCGCAGTGATAATATTATCCGTGTCAACTTCATCTTTTAATGAGGGACAAATTCTCTCTCTCTCTCTCTCTCTCTCTCTCTCTCTCTCTCTCTATGTAAACAGCAAACAGTGTGGAAGATTTCAAATAAACTAAACAAAATCATTAGAACACTGTGTGAATGAACAGTAAAAACCTGCTTCTAGAGATAAGTGAGCACACGATGTCTTCTCGGATGGACTATAGTCGATTCATTTAAGGTAGATTCTTGCGCCTACGAGACGTTTGTTTGGCGGCCTCTGATTGGCTGGTGACCTGGGAGGTAGGCCGCTCGCTCAGTCTCATCATTTTTCTACTGTGGCTTAGAAAACTAGCAATATTATGTTTATATTTCTTCAATCAACTCACACTGCTTTGCTCAAGATAGGAAAATTTTTGGTCATACTAGAGGTATTCGGTTATTAATTGTACAACTAAGTCATCTTTTCCTGAAATCAATAAGATAAAACACAAAGGAATTACAACGCGTAAAGTGAAAAGAGAAGCATTTAATTCTTTATACTTGTTTTTATTTATCATCGGATTTTGCATCATTAACGCGATTAAGATAAAATAAAACTTGTGTTTTCATACAACAAATTCACCCTGAATACGCTGGTGCTTTCAGATTTTGGATGCGTGAAAAATGTGAGAAGAAAGTGGAGAATATGTCTCATTATGTTGCACCAATAAATGATTCAAGTTTGACGGTATTGCTGAGAGAATGAGATCTGCAAGGCGTCGTCGTTGCGTTTAGTCGCCTCAGCGAGAGATTTGAGTTGCCAATTAGTGATATAAAAGGTTGCAGTTTCGACATTTACCATGTTATATTATTACATTTTCTGAAAATAAATAAACAGAATTTCCATTATAACTGTCGAACATTTTAAATCCAATATCATATAGTATGTCTGGGCATATCTGATAATGAAAAAAATAATAATAATCAGATGGATGCATCTGGTATCGTTAGCTCAGACCCATGCGGGCCGCGGGGAATTCAATCTAGCAAAGAAGTTGGACTCTGTGGAAAGACGACTTCACACTCTTCAACTCAGCCTAAACTTTAATCAGGTTGTTTCAAGACCATTGGTTCTAATTTTTTTTTAATGAATATATTTTCAAATGAAAGAGACATCAGAGATTTATTTTTTGTGAATATGAAATAATAGTCTCAGTGAAATAATAAACAACAAATAATTAAGAAAGATTGACTTCCTATCAGGCTGAGTCAAGGTAACGGCTGCAAAATAATAAGACATATTCTTCATTTTCTCTTCACATATTACACGCATCCAAAATCTGAAAGCACCCAGCTCGTATTTAGGGTGATTTTATTGTATGAAAATACAAGTTTTAATTCATCTTGATCGTATGACTTATTAAAATCCGATGATAAATAAAAAAAACAGTTGTAAAGATTGAAATATTTTCTCTTCACTTTTACTCTTTGTAATTCTCTGTGTTTTATCTAATTGGTTTCAGGAAAAGATTATTTAGTTGTACAATTAATACCGAATACTTTGGTATGACCAAAACTATTTATCTTTTGGAAAACGTGAGATAAATGAAGAAATATAAACATATTGCATGTTTTCTAAGTCACAGACGAAAATATGACACAATGAGCGAGCGACCTACCTCCCGGTATCAGCCAATCAGAGGCCGCCAAACAAACGTCTCGTAGGCGCAAGAATCTACCTTAAATAATCGACTATAGTACTGGCGCGATCATCAATTCGTTCCAAAGTCCTTAGCCAGACAACACTACGAAAGCAACCTAAGTCGCTCTTGAAACCTTGAGTATTTCAAAATATACGGTTACGTACGGACACACACACACAAAAAATAATATTAAATAATTACATAAATAAATAAAATGCTCTGCCTCTTGTTTCGTCACGACGGTTTACACAGAACAATTCGAGTCTTCCAGTACTCGTTTTTTGAGAAGAGACTTTATTTTTGACACTTGATCTGAGTTCTGTAAAACATAGTTGGTTGGTAAACAGAGGCGCGAAGCCTTTCTGGCCATTTTGTTTCGTTTCTCTCCCAAAGCTGAGCAGGAAGCGACGAGGCTCAATGGCTGAAAAAAAAATAAAAAATTCGGCAATTTGCATAATGAGCAGCGCTGTATCTTCCAGTCTTTTATTCATGTTGCTCATGAGAAGCTCGGTAGAATCTGGGTCATTTCCTTTTTTGTATTTTCTATTAAAATTTAACAAATCCCGAGAGGCCGCTCTGGAATTTTGAAGGGGAAAATTGTATAAAGTTATGATATCTCTCTCTCTCGCTCTCTCTCTCTCAAAATCTCTCTCTCTGCTCTCTCTCTCTCTCTCTCTCTCTCTCTCAAATTGGAATCGAAAGGGAAGATAATGCAGACTCTTTAAAAGCTTTCACTGTAAATTTCCATTCGGGGAAACAAACCATCGTTCCAATAAGGCACTCAATACGATTCTCGTAACGGCAAAGACAACAAGAACACATTTCTCTTGTTCCCCAGACAAAGAGAACCTTCTCTTAATGGCTGCAATTAATGATGATAAATTGGCCCAACACGAGATTTATAATTTTAGTTTGCCTTATTTCTTGGGATCTCTGATTCGGAATTTTTTGTAGACGCGTAAGAGGCGAGCGCGCGCGTACGGCCATATTTTCATGAACGCTACTGAAACAGATTCAGGCAAGACTGTCCAATTCAGGCTACGTAATGACGAACATGCCCATTGAATCATTCTGAATAACGCAGGAAATACAAAAGAAGAAAGAAAATAAAATTCCCGGGATAAGTTATTCATTGACATATCCAATTTTAAATTGATATTCATGACTATTGTATAACATCATTAAAATTAAAAATTAATTTTTCCAAGTTTCCAAATAATTTGTGTGTAACCAGTAGATTTATTGACGCGGAAAATGATATATTATATATATATATATATATATATATATATATATATATATATATATACATGAAAGGGCTGTTTCCTTGTATAATAAAGCGCCCTATGAGGTTATGTTAGACTTGTGATAATCTTACGCTCAAGTCCTGTTTGGTTAATGCACTTCCATACCCATTGGAGTGTCTTGGGGTTTGTTGATAACTTACGAAGTCGGTATCTTCTTTGGTTATGACGACGATGTGTTTTTAACTCATGATGATATCTTCTTTCTGATGTGAGGTTTCTAGTAGAAACACGAAGTATAAAAATACTTATATTCTTCTGAGATTACATGATGAATATCAGATATGGATTGATACAGGTCTTCTAATGACGATGGCTTGATCGGTTCTGCCAATGATGATGGCTAATTCAACTCTGACTACCATCTCGGTTACAAATCATAAAGGAAGCAGACAGTAGCTCGAACTATTAACATACCATATGAACATACCGTTTGAATTATAGGTCGCGGTAGTTGTCTCAAGCAGGAGAACTTGGACTAATGTTTTCAAAACAAATGAAGGACCACAGGTGACGGCAGTCATCTTAGCCTACTACTTGTATACATCATCTTAGCATACTTTATCGTCTCTGGTCTGATCACATTCCTGCAAGCAATCTGATTGACCTCTTTAGTTTTAGTTTTTTTGATATATATGGAATAACATTCCATTTTTATTATGTAATACTTACATACATATAGATTAAGAAATATATGAGCGCACTAATTATCTTATTGACTACCACAGTGCGAAAGTGCCCCATGTATCAAAGAAATGGTCCCAGAAAGTCCTTGTTCTGTACACCTACCTGACGTTCATACCCATTCACCGTTGGGTCGACTGGTAGGCGACAGGCTGGGATAGAACTCGGAATCTTTGTAAACTAAGCCATTCCAGAAAAACACTTTGATTATAATAAAAAAATCATGACATAAAAATCCAATATCATTAACTCCTGTATTCAATCTAAGCCTTGAATATTTATTTCTCTTGGGAACATATTTTCTTTCAGCAGATTTACTCTAAAACAGAAAGTGCGAGATACTGTGTTTTCAATGAATATGAAACGTGGATACTTAGTATCTCCCTATGTATTCCCCGACCAGTATCCAATGAATATATTTTTTTTTTATAAAACGTAATTTTTTCTGTTTGCAAAGTTTATTTGACTCCAAAAGACGGAAAATTGGCGGACTCTCTTCTCATGAATATAACGTGGTTATCTAGTATTTCCATCTGTTTTCCCAGAGTCATATAACCTATAAACCTACCTTTTTCAACAGACGAACACGTTATCAGGTTGGCAATAAAGTCATTAGCATACTGTTTTATAAAAAAAAAAGTTAAGTATATCTTAGTTTAACCAGACCACTGAGCTGATTAACAGCTCTTCTTAGATTTTTATTTACTTGGCTAGGAAACATTTTTACTTAGACACGGACCTGCAGCTTTTTGTGGGACTCCCGAATTCCATTTTATCGAGAAATAAATGTCTAATCACCAGAAATAAATTCCTCTGATTCCGCACTGGTGGAACTCAGCTACTAGATTGGTAAGCAAGTACGCAAACCACTCGTCCAATGAGTAATTCGTTTTGTTTGCATGGTGTTTTTTACGTTGTATGGAACAGTGGTTATTAAGCACGGAATAACGGCTTACGCGACTTCGAACCACGTCGAGAGTGAAAACTTCTATCACCAGAAATACACATCACTAACACCCTCAGTGGAATGCCCCAGATCGAAACTCGAGGCCACCGAGGTGGCAGGGCAAGACCATACCAATCACGCCACTGAGGCTTCAATGAGGAATTCATAGCGTTTTTGTAAAGTGACCGTTACGTCCCGTTAACCTTATTCAAACGATGCGTTCATAACACCTCACTTAATGAAAAGGCCTCAGTATCTTAAGAAAACTTTGAAAGGCTAAATCTGTTATCATCCTCAAATTCTTATGATTAAAAGACTGGGTTATCATTGACGGCCAGAATTTCTGATTGTTAATGACCGACGTTTGAAGGAATCTTTTTGTCTTTGTCCGCAGAACAAGGGAAAAAAATGTCTTTGTTTTCCATCGTTGCCTCGAGAATCATTGCGATGCGTGATTGGAGCAATGCGCTGTTCCTTGAATTCGGGGATTTCGCAAGGAAAAGCTTTTAAGAAGATGATGCTTTAGCTCCTCTTTCGAGTCTGTTGGCCAGCAAAACAGAGAGAGGGGGGGGGGGGGGGGGGGGGGGGGGGTGGGGGGGGGGGGGGGGGGGGGGGGGGGGGGGGGGGGGGGGGAGGTAGGAGGTGGTGTTGGCCGTGGGGTATTTGTATTGTTTTATTATACAAATAAAAATCACAGTATATATCGCAAATCAAGATATAAAATGTATGTCATATGGAATAGCGATTTTCAAGATATACAAATCAATACTATGTGTTTGTGTGTGGTCTCTTATTCATTTCAATTTTATTACGTCCCTTTAGTTAGGCCTAAATTACAATACATTTTAAGTAATTTTTCTATTTTAACGTCGCCAAGTATTTTTCCACAGTATTCGTTCTTCATAAAAATGACCTCAATTCCCTCCCTCTTTTTGTGGTTTTATTTTTTTTTTCTCCTTATTGCCAAACAAAGTCATGCGTCTTAAAGTGTCAGAGATGACTACATGGAATCGTTTGTTTATTTACAGCGAAAAAAATACAAATAAATTCAGGCTAATAAAAGTCTTGTAAAATTTTTTTTGATCATCGCACATCTCACATCCAGCCTGTCCCCTCAAACTTTAAGCGGGAAAAGCTTTTGTCTCGCTCCTTACCTGACAGAGATATACAACATCAGCGCAAATGGCATGACTGCTCTCTCTCTCTCTCCTCGGATGGACTAACAAGTCTGAGACATCCTAATCCTTGTAGATCCTCGTAACTCTCTCTCTCTCTCTCTCTCTTTTCTGGAAAAAAATCTCACTGGGAGCCACAAAGGCGTCTGTGTAAAACGTAATGACACGAGAGAAAGAGAGAGAGAAAATCTAAATCTTAACGCCCTCAGCCATTTGTAATATCTGGCATGCAACATCATTCGTCAAGATCATCTTCACCTCTTTTGAAATACGG
Source organism: Macrobrachium nipponense (assembly GCF_015104395.2). NCBI lineage: Eukaryota > Metazoa > Arthropoda > Malacostraca > Decapoda > Palaemonidae > Macrobrachium > Macrobrachium nipponense. The sequence goes on along the minus strand of NC_087215.1, from coordinate 18,131,803 downwards.
AAGGACGTCAAGCCTTAGTTATTTATTGTCCACGACGTTCTGGATGGTTAAAGATTATCTATAGAAGGGCGCTTTTTTTCCCCTGTGGGTGAATATGAGCTTTCACGGGAATAAATACTAGTAACGCCTAATGTAAATAATAACAGGTGGTAATATCTTTTATCGAGTGATAAATGCAGATAGTTTATTTATTATTTTGCCACATAATTCATAGTCATGACACATATCACAGAATGGAAAGAGATCGAGTGAGCTCCTTAGCCAGCACCCATATTGTAGAGAGAAAGAGAGAGAGATTCGCATCGTGTCATGTCTTTAAAACAACTTCCCTGAATTCGGATGCCCGACTTTCTCATAATAATATTTACCGAGATGAAAAGGCGCCGTTTTCTAACGACAGTACAATTAACCTTCAAGAGAGAGAGAGAGATGAGAGAGAGAGAGAGAGAGAGAGTTTGCGTATACCTCTTCCTCTTACAGCCGTCACTCCGAAACCCCTGACGAGGCTCTAAGGCAAATGGATGCCGCCGAAGGAGAAGCACCGGAAGGATCGTAAAGGAACAGTAATTGTCCTTCTCCTCCTGCCTCTGAAAAATGGCTGTCATCTTGGGATTTCGTTTACGATCCCTCAAATTCTCTCTCTCTCTCTCTCTCTCTCTCTCTCTCTCTCTCTCTCGAGTTATTTGTTGATATATCGGTCCTGAAGAGCTGTCTTCCTATCTCTCTTTCTCTCCCAGGTGAAGAGCTTTCATTCATGTGTCACGTATCTCCGTTTATCTTATCTTCATGAAGAAGCATAAACACGGCAATAGCATTATCATCACCCTACGCCACTTGTCATTTATTTCCTCTCTTTCTGTCAAACGTCTTTGGTTGATAAATAGTAACCTTGGTCTTTATCGATTACGGCAGTTACTTCGCTTAAATTTGCTTGGGAATATCAGTTTTGACTTTGCTCTGTTAGCTACACGAGATGATTATGTTTAGTCGGTATTTGTATCCACACACACACACACAAACATATATATATATATATATATATATATATATATATATATATATATATTTATTTATACATAATGTTTGTGTGTGTGCTCGTCGTATTTTTGTATTTGGTGGTATCTTATTGCAGTTTTCTGTTTGACAGAATTCAACGTCGTATCCTATTTAATTCAACTTTTCTTCCCTAACCAATCGAATTGTTTTACAGATCTGCTATATTATACTTTTTATGTCTTCTTATTTCGTATTGAATTTTCTTTTAAAAAGCAATGTTATCTTTCGTCACGTGTGTGTTCCATTTATCTTTTTTTATTCCATGAACGAAGGCTGCGGTAAAGTTAATCCTCTCTCTCTCTCTCTCTCTCTCCATCTCTCTCTCTCTCTCTCTCTCTCTCATATCAAGTCTACCCAGCCAGTCGTTTACAATGAATACGTGATTTCGTTTCACTTTCTTTTTTTCGTTTTTTCATGACTTTCCTTTCTTGGTATTAGTCACCCTCCATCGGCAATTGCCGCCATTTTCTCTCTTCTCATTCTTTTATATTCTTTTACATGAATTTTCTTCCTCTCTTCAGGATTTTTGTACGTGCTTTAACATTGCCTTTAATGCCAAATAGCATCCTTTTAACTAAGCATGAAGGAGATTTTTGTATTTACTTATTCATAAAAAAAATCTTTTTTAAAACACCGAAATACATCTGAATTCTATGCTCAGAGAGAGAGAGAGAGAGAGAGAGAGAGAGAGAGAGAGAGAGAGAGAGAGAGAGAGAGAATCCAAATGATGGTCATCATCATAAAAATGGAAAATGAAAATCTATGCCGCTGAAGGACCAACTCAAGTGGAAGCAAGTAAGATTTCCTTTTAAGTCAACTTTTCCCTCGGGTTGACGCATAAATGCTCTTTTATTTAGCTTTCTTTTCAGGTGGAGGTACTCAGCAGTGAGGTTTACCATGTATATACAGTAGAAAAATTAAGTCTTTAAATGGTGAATGAATGTTACAGTTAATCGTCCTTGAAAATGAAAAAAAAAAGCTATTGCTGTTGAAAGAAATGTAAGAAAATGAATAGAACAGATGCTTAAAGCCAAGAGAAAATTAATCTCAAAACTTGCGAAAATGCAATACAGAATCAGTTGAAATATACTTGAAACTAGGGTCAATTTCCTTGAATATAAATAAAAGCCGTAGACAAATCTCAATCGCAAGTCATCGTGAACCGGCAGACTATATTAGATTTATTATCTGAAGAAATACAATTCTATGCCAATTCAAAGCAATTAGACCCCCCCCCCACCCCCCCAAAAAAAAAAAAAAAAGTGTATTATGTTCATATTGCATTTCTGAAATATGTCATTGGTCAAAAAGCCGTGATCAGTCTATGGTCAGAATTAGCCTTAGAGACACTAAATTAGTTATTGTAGTTCTCAATTTAATTCGAAAGTCACCTTGAGCGATTCGGTATTTCTGGCCAATCAATCAGTGTTGATATCATTGGGGCTGCAGGATTTAATTCGCCACTTGTTCGCGTTTCACAAAGATCAGTGACGCATCGTTTTCCCCGAGAAGAAGGAAGCCACAACACCAGCTGAATATATTTCCTCCAAAGACCGAGAAAATCACACAAATTAAAACATAAAAGATATCCGCAAGAAATCAGAAGACAGGAACGACGTACTTCCGCATTCCCGAGGACCTCTTGTCGAGAAACCACCCTAGAGGAAAACTTGAAGACACCGTTTCAAGAGAACTTCAAAAGGCTGCGTCCTCAATCAATCATCTTGGTGCATCAAAGAAGTTCTGGGAAGATCATCAGTAAACAAGGAGGACTTTCTAGAAAAAGAGGTCGTTTTGCGTCGTGCGTAAAATGAGCCAGTTCACCGGATACCAAAACTTTCGTACATAAGTTGCACAAAAAATTTTTAATGCATGCAAAGGACGGTACTACTCGATTAATTGTGGGATATTCTTTAAAAAGTATTCAGAGAATTTGTGTGATTCACGTAAGAACATGAAATACGTAAATGGTAGTCGGTAGTCGTAGCAGACCCTAAACTCCAGTGTTTCATATATTTTTCTTGCATCTATGAAATACTTGAGTGAGTTATATATATATATATATATATATATATATTATATATATATATACTATATATATATATATATATATATATATATGTGTGTGTGTGTGTGTGTGTGTGTGAGTGTATGTGTATGTGTGTAATACACATACATATTTCAGGTTAGCCTTCTATTCGTTGTAAAGTCAAAAAAAAAACTTACCTTTAATTTAAAACAAAAAAAAAAAAATAATTTAAACGTATGATAGAGCGTGAAGCAGTCGTTCGTATTCAGCTGCCAAAGTAGGTTAGATTTAATAGTTATAAACCGACATTTCATCACCGCAGTAAAGGAGGGTAGGGGGGGGGGGTGTCATTTTATGACTTTCCTAGTTTTATTCTATTTATATTATCCTAATAATTGAAATGGAAAAAAAGCTTGAAACCTGCATAATATTCATAAGTGTAAATAATTACCAATTTATTCGCAAAATACGCAAGGCCCATAAAATGTAGTACATCCATAAAGTAAATAAAGATACCAAATCATAATTAAACTAGAGTACAAACCCATAACAAGATGCAAGTCTAAACAATATACACATGAGCAAATTCAGCAACATAATTACCAACTTTTTATTCGCAAAAGGCCCATAAAAGTTGGTACTTCCATAAAATGGATAAAGATACCAAATCATAATTAAACAAAAGTACAAACCCATAACAAAAACAAGATGCAAGCCTGAACAATATATAGAAGAGCAAATTCAGAAACGACACTTATAATAAACAAGAGCTAAATTCAGAAAGGAAAGGAGACCTGTGAACACCTTAATAAAGAAAGGTGACGCCCACAAATCTGAAACAAAATGAAAAACCATCCGTTAATCAACGGAAGTCTTACCTTTCTTTAAAAACCTAATCCATGCATAGTCAAGTTCGAGAGCCCAAGACACCAAAACTGGTTTCTATGTAAATGTCTAGTTGGCCCTCTACGTTAAAGGATTCCGCATCAGACAATTTCTGAAACGTAATGGGAGAGTTTCTTGCAACACTCTGTTTTCGCTTTTCCAATTAAACAAAGAACACATTAACTTATTGATGAACTAGAACTAGTAACTGCACTGAGAGCATCTAGGCATTTTTATGACTATTATCCTCATTGAAGGTGTCACACAGAGAGAGAGAGAGAGAGAGAGAGAGAGAGAGAGAGAGAGAGAGAGAGCCTTGACCTGACACGTAAACAGCGTTGAAAAGAAGTGACAACCATAAATCTTCTTTTAAAGGACGGTGGAAATTGACAGCGATAAATTCACACGAGAGGAACCCAGACGGGATCACCAAAATAGCTGGGTGGGAGGGTGGGGGGTGATGGGTTCGATGCCTACTATACCCATGGGAGGGGGATGGGCGGAAGCGTAGGACCAATTCTCCGAACGTTTTGGTGATTCTTGGAGGCCTAGGATGAATGAATGTACCCAGGTAATGATACTTCCAGCGTTTCTGTTGGTATTGGGAATGTGAGTGCCTGTGTTGGCTGATTTGATCCTACAGGGTGGATGGAGTAACTTTTTCTTTTTGGTCTTTTTATCATAACCGTGTGAAGACATTTGCATACAACAGGAAATTTGTGCACTTTTGTGGTGTTTGGTGAAACTTTCGTTTGACTGTTTTTGTTTGAGAGAGAGAGATATATATATAGATATATATATATATATATATATATATATATATATATATATACTATATATATATAGAGAGAGAGAGAGAGAGAGAGAGAGAGAGAGGAGAGAGAGAGATAACACTATTTTATATAATCCACAAATGCCCAATAATTCAAATTTAAGTTACTTATCGCATTTTGTCAGATGGCCCTTTTTGGCACGTTGGTACGCAGGTCGTCAGGAAGGTACCTATGGGTTTCCACATCACTAATATTTAGCATTTATATGCAAATGATTTGGTAACTGGGAGAAAATCATTTACAATTTTAATGATGTATTATATTCGTGATATATTACTTTTAAAAATGGAAATGTCAGTGATAACAAAGCCCTAAATTTTTTCTTGCGTCATCCAGAATGCCTCAATGGGAAAGTTCGTCATTACGTAGCCTGAATTGGACAGTCTTGCCTGAATCCGTCTCATTATCCTTCATGAAAATGTGTCCGTACGAGCGCCCTCGCATCTTACGCGTATAGAAAAACATTTCGAATCGGAGATCTCCATAAATAAGACAAGCTAGAATTATAAATCTTGTGTTGGGCCAAATTCATCATCATTAATTGCCAGCCATTAAGAGAAGGTTCTCTCTTTGTCTGGGAACAAGAGAAATGTGTTTTTGTTGCCTTTGTCGTTGCGAGAATCGTATCGATGCGTTATTGGAACGATGGTTTGTTTCCCCGAATGGGGAATTTACAGTGAAAGCTTTTGAAGAGTCTGCATTATCTTCCCTTTCGATTCCGTTTGAGAGAGAGAGAGAGAGAGAGAGAGAGAGAGAGAGAGAGAGAGAGAGAGAGAGTAAGCATAACCTAAGCGTCTAAATAGTAACCGAAACATCTCATACCTTGCATAATTCTCCCCTCCTAAGGTACAGAACGACCTCAGTGATTATGTAAAATTTAGAATAACAAAATATAAAAAAAAGAAAATGACCCAGATTCTAACGAGCTTCACACAACAAGCAACATGAATAAAAGACTGTGAGATACAGCGCCTGATCATTATGCTAATAGCCAAAAATTTCTTCAGCCATTGCGCCTCTTCGCTTCGTGCTCAGCTTTGGGCGGGAAAAGAAACAAAATGGCCCGAAATGCTTCGGCGCCTCTGTTTACCCGTCAACTATATTTTGCAAAAAATCAGATCTAGTGTCAACGAAGAGTCTTTTCTCAAAAATGCGTACTGGAAGATTCGAGCTCGGTCTGTGTAAACCGCATTGACGAAAGAGGCAGAACGTTTTGTTATTGTCCGGAACGTCCTCGTAGAGTTTGAAATACAACACGAGGTTTCACGAGCGGCTTACGTTGTTTTTGCAGTGGTGTCTTGCTAAGAGCTTTGGAAGGAATTGGTAATCAGCCAGTATATATTTTACCAGGCTTGAAAACCAAGCAAAAGAAAAAATATGCGTGTTTAGCTGCAAAGAGTTTGGCAGAATATTATCTAGGCGTGCCGATAGATACAAGCGTAAATTTTTAGGCTGCGTACAAGTAAACAACATTAAAATTATGGGTAAGAGAGAGAGAGAGAGAGAGTTTGTCACTCATAGGCCCACAGAATAGGATTTGGTAATGCTGCCATTCGGGCCATCATTTTAGGACTATGTAAAAAACAATCCCAAAAATATCGGCCAATCCTGGAGGCAGTATAAAGACAATTTCTGTTGTTTTACGATTCTTCTGGTGCTTTTACTTTTGCATCCATTTGCTGTAAGAGCCTCCTCTCTCTCTCTCTCTCTCTCTCTCTCTCTCTCTCTCTCTCTCTCTCTCTCTCTCTCGTGATGATTACACAGTGCAGCAAAAATTTACTAAAATATGATGGTAGAAATAATAAAAAAATGGAAATCCACCTTGATAACCAAAGACAGCCATCGCGAAAGAGATGAAATTATGTAAGATGCAGGAGGAATATATATATATATATATATATATATATATATATATATATATATATATATATATATATATATATATGTATGTATGTATGTATATACTATAGCAATTACTATTGAGTCAAGAGTGTTAGCGTTAGACTGCTTTCCATAGCGAGTATCCTTTCAAATCCCATCCAGGAGAATGATACTACATACGGAGAGTTACCGAGTTCTTAATTAAGGGAAATCGAGATCGTCGGGACATCTCTTCGCCATCCGTGAGAATAGTAGTATGCGATAGCGTCAATTGGGCTCCAGTAAGCACCAGAAGAATTAAAGACCAGACTCTATCTGGAAAGGAACCGTACGATGGGAGGCTGGGGATTGATGGAAACTCAAGCAGAGGAAAGACACAAGTGGCGGAATTTCACCGAGACCCTTTGGCTTGTGTGGGTTTTGAGGCGACAGTGCTGATGTCATATCATATAAAGGAATTACGTCTTGTGATTAGTTTGATCTGACCCAAAGTTTTAAGGAGAGAACGTTTTCCTTGGTTAAAGGGTTAATGTCAAGTTTTTTTTTTGAGCCGATCAGAGAGAGAGAGAGACGGGGGGGGGGGGGGGGGGGGGCGGGGGGCGGCAGGCTGATCATTAAACGGCAAGACCCAAGAGTAAAATCTTTTGGAATCAAATTGACTCAAGTTTGCAAGGGATTGAGGCCACAGTAAATAAGTGAGTGTCTATAGATCCTAATAGGTATGAAACGGGTCCCGGGATTAAGGGAATGAGGGGTGGGGGGGAGGGGGGAAGGGGGAGAAATGCCCCTTGGAATATGGGCGGAAGCAGAAGCCGAATTCCCAGTACGTCTCTGAGGTTCGCAGAATTTACGGTGGGTGAGTGACGCCGGCAGTAATGTTTCCGGAGTTTCGAGAGCAGTATTTGGAACGTGCGTGAGTGCGGGCGCGCACAACTTTTGTCGCGCGAGGCGTGTAGAGTAACTGCTTTTTTTTTTTTTTTTTTTTGTTTTTTTTTTTTTTTTTTTTTTTTACTTCATAAGCATATAAAAAAAACCTTGTTTATTTCATGTGGCATTTTAGTGGTATAAATTTTGTACAAGTATAAACTTATGATGCAAAAAGTCGACTTTTTTTTTTTTTTTTTTCCGTCACTTGTCGTCTGGCATCCAGCTTCTCCTCTCAGCCTTTGGAAAAAGGTTATATAATGTCAATTCAAGACCAGGCGACAGAGCAGAGGGGGGGGGGGGGGGGGGGAGGGGGGGGGGGGGGGGGGGGGGGGGGGGGGGGGGGGGGGGGGGGGGGGGGTGGGGGGGGGGGGGGGGGGGGGGGGGGGGGGGGGGGGGGGGGGGGGGGGGGGGGGGGGGGTGGGGGGGGGGGGGGGGGGGGTGGGGGGGGGGGGGGGGGGGGGGGGGGGGGGGGGGGGGGGGGGGGGGGGGGGGGGGGGGGGGGGGTAGTTTGTTTGCCATTTCAGTTTTTCTTCCCCCAAACCCCCGAAACGTCTACCAAGTAAAGGTACCCATCACTTTTTATCTCAGCTTTTCATTTCTCTCTTCTCTTTGTTTTCTTCGGTATATACCTTACCACACCGCCTTCCTACAGTAAACATGAAAACTTTTTCTCCATTGTATTTTCCTTTTATGACTCTTCTCCTCTTGGCCAATTCATATCACTTCCATATCCTCTCGTCCTCTCTCCGCCTTATGTCTCTTCATTTTCATTTCAGCCCGATTTCTCCCCCCCCCCCCCCCCTCTTTCTCTCTCTCTCTCTCTCTCTCTCCTTAGGGAGACTTCATGATTAATTATCAGACAAAAACCAGTGGATAGTGCTACGACAGCGGCTTTGGGATATGGGTTAAGCTTGGTGTATATAATGGTAACCTGGACTGTGTCGACATCTCAAAATCCTTTTGCTATTTGGAATAATTTAATCAAAACCTATGCCCCGATGATATCAATATTTGTAAAGGTATTGTGTATGGTGTGCTATGAGTAAACTTTCTCCCCCTAATGTACCCGTGAGATTTCTCCAGGCTTTTAAGAAAATTAAAGAAGACGAAACAGTGAAAGTGACAAAAGCAGATAAATCTAATACAGTGGTAATAATGAATAAAAAGTGACTACGTAAGTAAAATAATGACATTGCTAAATAATACTGATACTTATACGAAACTGAGGTCTGACTCTACACAGACAGTGAACTCCCATTTTAATAAACAAATTAAATCCATTTTGAAGGGCTTGGACCATTTAATTAAACAGTTTACACCGCAATGCGCCTCCCTACCTTATATGCATGGTTTAGTCAAGACACATAAAATCAATAACCCTATCAGACCAATCATTAGTTCAGTGGGCTCAGTTACGTATAATTTATCTAAATGGCTTGTAAAAATTCTTGCACCTTTGGTAGGAAAACATTTCTAACAAGAATGTTAAAAACAATGCTGATTTTATAAGCAAATTGAATAGTTTAAATTTGAATTTTGATTTTAATATGGTTAGTTTTGATGTCTATTTATTTACAAAAGTGCCTGTAGATGATTTACTTGAATATTTGGAAGATGGAATTAGAACGTCATGACATTCCCTTAAGTGTAGAAAACGCCTCATTAGTCTCATATGGTTATGATATCAAGATAGTAATTTTTGTTTTAATGGGGAATTTTTTGTACACAAAAAAAAGTTTGGCATGGCTATGGGTAATCCCCTTATTTCCTGTCCTTGGCAATATTTACATGGAAGTTTTGAGAAAAAAAACTCTTACCAAGAATTTTGCCCCAAAAGTTATATGGTTTAGGTTTGTGGATGACATTTTCTGTATTTTGGCCAGTTCACGAAAATCTCAAGGAATTTCTTAATAATCTCAATAAGTTAGTCCCTTCTAAAAAATTTTTACTGTAGAGGAAGAAAGAACTGTAATTTGAATTTTCTTGATGTAACTGTCCATAGCGAAATTATAGAAATTTCACCTTTTCAGTCTTTCGGAAATCAACTAACATTGCCTCTTTTGTTCATTACTTCTCCAATCACCATCAAAATGTTAAATTATCTATTTTTTTCTGGGATGTTCCTAAGCTTTACGTGTCTGTAGCCCGCAGTTTATTGACGCTGAGATTAAAACTATTTATGATATGCATTGAAACTTAAATACCCAAGGGGACTTTGGTAGATGTGGCATGGAAAAGAGCTAGAAAAACATTTTATTCAACCAATGACAAACTTGAATTTAGTAAGCATAACATTCTAAGATTACCCTATGATGAAAGGTTTTTAGATATTCCTAAAATTTTAAAGCTTTTTTAACATAAATGTTGTTTTCAGTAATATTAATGTCAAGAGTTTAGTAATCAAAAATTCTCCTGAAGATCTTCCAGGCTGCATATATGAAATTCCTAGCAAAAAGTGTGATAAAGTCTATTACGGACGGAACAGTAAATCTCTTTCACACGTCTCAAACAGCACCAATATTCTGTGAGAACTAGGCAAATATCGAATGCATTATTCGTACATATGAGAGATTTAGACCACCCTATTAACTGGAGTTAAGCAAGAGCCTTAATCCCATGTAATGACACAGTTAAAAGGAATATAATTGAATCTTGTTTCATCAAGTCAAATAAATAAAATGTTCTAAATTTTAAGTCTTGGTTTATTTAAACTTGATGCTTTCATAATGAAAAAGTTGTAGATAAATATAAGCAACAAGATTAATATATTCAGTTTTTACATGTTTTGGACTGTAAAGATACTTTGTAATTTCGGTTAGGGTCAATTCTGTTTAAGTTGTGACCGTGTGATATCCGATAATCCTGGATTATCTCTTTTAATTTTTACCCTTTGGCTTTTGGCAATTAACCATCTGGTATTCTTGATCTTGTTGTGTACCTGAGACCTTTCTCTACAATTCTATTTCATTCGTTCCTTGACAATGTCTTAGTAAAGAAGAAGCGCTTGGATTTCTATAATTTTCCTGTGGCATTTGCTTATCATATATATATATATATATATATATATATTATATATATATATATATATATATATATATATATATATAATAATAATAATAATAATAATTTGTTGATTAAGTAATTTATTTAGGGAACCAATTACTTTTCCTGACGTACCAACGTGCCAAGAAGGGCCATCTGACAAAAATGTGATATGTAACTTAAATTTGAATTATTGGGCACTTGTGGATTATATAAAACAGTGTTCTCTCTCTCTCTCTCTCTCTCTCTCTCCTCTCTCTCTCTCTCTCTCTCTCTCTCTCAAACAAACAAAACAGTCAAACGAAAAGTTTCCCCAAAACACCACAGAAGTGCACAATTTTCTGTTGTATGCAAATGTCTTTATATAGGTTGTGATAAAAAGACCAAAAAGAAAAGTTACTCATATCCGCCCTGTAGGATCAAATCAGCGAACACCAGTCACTCACATTCCCAATACCAATAGAAACGCTGGAAGTATCATTAACTGGGTAAATTTATTCATCACCTAGGCCTCCAAGAATCACCAAAAACGTTCGGAGAATTGGTCCTCCGCTTCCGCACATCCCCTCCCATGGGTATAGTAGGCATCGAAACCCATCACCCCCCCCCAGCTTTTCGGTGGTTCCTGTTTGGGTTCCTCTCGTGTGAATTTATCGCTGTCAATTTCCAACGTCTTTTTAAACTATGATTTACGGTTGTCACATCTGTTCATCGCTGTTTACGTGATAAGGCAAGGCTCCGCTCTCTCTCTCTCTCTCTCTCTGTGACACCTTCAATGGAGGATAATAGTCATAAAAATGCCCTAGATGCTTTCCAGTGCAGTTACTAGTTCATAAAATAAGTTTATATGTTCTTTGTTTTTTAATTGGAAAAGCGAAAAACAGAAAGTGTTGCAAGAAGAAACTCTCCCATTACGTTTCAGAACTTGTTTGGTACGGAATCCTTTAACGTAGAGGGCCAACTAGACATTTACATAGAAACGTCTTTCCCTCTTCTTATTTCTTGCGGATATTTTTCATGTTTTAAATTTGTGTGATTTTCTGGTCTTTGGAGGAAATATATTCAGCGGTGTTGTGGCTTCCTTCTTCTCGGAAAAAGATGCGTCACTGACTTTGTGAAAACGCGAACGAGAGTCGAATTAAATCATGCAGCCGCAATGATATCAACACTGATTGATTGGCCAGAAATAGCGAATCGCTCAAGGTGACTTTCGAATTATATTCTGAAGAACTCCAACTCTAATTTAGTGCTTCTAAGGCTAATTCTGACCATAGACTGATCACGGCTTTTTGACCAATGACATATTTCAGAAATGCAATATGAAAAATACACTTTTTTGGGGGGGTCTAATTGCTTTGAATTACATAGAATTGTATTTCTTCAGATAATAAATCTAATATAGTCTGCCGGTTTACGATGACTTGCGTTTTGAGATCTGGTCTACGGTTTTTTAATACTCTGTTTCAGGAAATTGACCCTAGTTTCACGTATATTTCAGTCGATTCAGTATTGAATTTTCACAAGATTTGAGATTAATCTTCTCTTGGATTTAAGCTTCTGTTTCAATTCATTTTCTCAATTTTTTTTTTTTTTTTTGCATTTTTCAACAGCAATCGTTTAATTTTTTTACCATTTTCAAGGGAGATTAACTGTAACATTCTTTCACCCTTTAAAACTCAATTTTCCTACTGTATATACATGGTAAACCTCAACTGCAGAGCACCTCCACCTGAAAAGAAAGCTAAATCAAAAGACATTTATGCGTCAAACCTGCATTCTTACGATAAACAACTGGACCTTAGCAACCAAAAACACCGCGTGTTATTGGGAGGGTGGCGTCTGTCCAGAATTGTTTTAATGGGGTAAACTACACACACACTCTTTCTTCGTAAACCATACTTATTCCTCGTTATTCCTGCATTGGGTACAGTCTTCCATGAATAATCCGAAGGAAAAGTTGACTTAAAAGGAAATCTTACTTGCTCCCCCTTGAGCTGGACCTTTCAGTGGCATAGATTTTAATTTTCCATTTTATGATGATGACCATCATTTGGATTCTCTCTCTCTCTCTCTCTCTCTCTCTCTCTCTCTCTCTCTCTCTCTCTCTCTCTCTCTCTCTCTCTGAGCATAGAATTTAGATGAATTTCGGTATTTTAAAAAAGGTTTTTATTATGAATTAAAGTAGAACACAAAAATCTCCTTCATTGCTTAGTTAAAAGGATGCATACTTGTTTTAAAGCAAGTTAAAGCCCAGTAGTAAAATCCTGAAGAGGAAGAAAAATTCATGTAAAAGGAAGATAAAACAACGAGAAGATGGAATGAGTAATACCAAGAAAGGAAAGTCATGAAAAGAGAAACAGTGAAAAGAAATCACGTATTCATTGTAAAACGACTGGATGGGTAAGAGAGAGAGAAGAGAGAGAGTTTAACTTTACGCGGCCTTCCTTCATGGAATGAAAAAAAAAAAGATAAATAGAATACACAGATGAGGAAATGAATTGCTTTTAAGAATTAATTAGAAATAAGAAGACATAAAAGTATAATATAAGCAGATCTGTAAAATAATTCGATTGGTTAGGGAAGAAAAGTTAAATTAAATAGGATACGACGTTGAATTTTATCAAACAGAAAACGGCAAGATACCACCAAATACAAAAATTCGACGAGACACACACACACAACTTTAACATTATATATATATATATATATATATATATATATATATATATACATTATATATATATATATATATATATATATATATATATATTATATATATATAAAAATGTGTGTGTGGATGCAAATACCGAGTAAACATAAAGACCTTGTGTAGTTAACAGAGCAAGGTCAAAACTGATATTCCCCAAGCAAATTTAAGCGAATCCCCATTATCAGTCACAGACATAACTGACGTAATCGATAAAGACCAAGATTACTATTTATCAATCACAGACGTTTCACATAAAGAGTCGGGAAATAATGACAAGTGGCGTAGGGTGGATGACAATGGCCATTGCCGTGTTTTGATGCTTCTTTCGTGAAGATAAGATAAACGGAGATACGTGGAAAGCACATGAATAAAGCTCTTCACCTGGAGAGAAAGAGATAGGAAGACAGCTCTTCAGGACCGGTATATCAACAAGAGAGAGAGAGAGAGAGAGAGAGAGAGAGAGAGAGAGAGAGAGAGAGACCATTTGCCTTAGAGCCTCGTCAAGGGTTTCGGAGTGACGTCTGTAAGAGGAAAGAGGTATACGCAAACTCTCTCTCTCTCTCTCTCTCTCTCTCTCTCTCTCTCTTGAGGGTTAATCGTACTGTCGTTAGAAAAAAAACGGCGCCTTTTCATCTCGGTAAATATTATTATGAGAAAATCGAGCATCCGAATTCAGGGAAGTTGTTTTAAAGACATGACACGATGCGAATATCTCTCTCTCTCTCTCTCTCTCTCTCTCTCTCTCTCTACAATTATGGTGCTAAAGAGCTCACTCGATCTCTTTCTTTCTGTGTATATGTCGTGACTATGAATTATGTGCCAAAATAATAATACTATCTGCATTTATCACTCGATAAAAGATATTATCACCTGTTATTATTTTACTTAGGCGTTACTAGTAATTATTCCCGTGAAAGCTGATATTCACCAACGGGGGAAAAAAAAGCGCCCTTCTATAGATAATCTTTAACCATCCAGAACGTCGTGGACAATAAATAACTAAGGCTTGACGTCCGTCCGTATTTCAAAAGAGGTGAAGATGATCATGACAAATGAAGTTGCATGCCAGATATTACAAATGGCTGAGGGCGTTAAGATTCAGATTCTCTCTCTCATCTCTCTCTCTCTCGTATGTCATTACGTTTTTACACAAACGCCTTTGTGGCTCCCAGTGAGATTTTTTTTTCCAGAAACGAGAGAGAGAGAGAGAGAGAGTTACAAGGATTTACAAGGATTAGGATGGAGAGCTCAGACTTGTTAGTCCTCCATCCGAGAGAGAGAGAGAGAGAGAGAGAGGAGGAGAGAGAGAGAGAGAGAGAGAGAGCTCTTGCCATTTGCGCTGATGTTGTATATCTCTGTTGGGTAAGAGGCGATACAAAGCTTTTTCCGCCTAAAGTTTGAGGGGACAGGCTGGATGTGAGATGTGCGATGATGAAGAAAAATTTTACAACACTTTTATCAGCTTGATTTCTGTTTCGATGCAAATAAACAAATGCTTCCATGGCAGTCATCTCTTATACTTTAGGACACACGACTTTCGGCAATACGGAGAAAAATTAAACTACAAAAAGAGAAACTGAGGTCATCTTTATGAGGCAAATACTGTGAAAAATACTTGGCCTCGTTAAAATAGAAAAATCACACACCACCTCCTCCACCCCCACCCCCTCTCTTTGCTGGCCAACAGACTCGAAAGAGGAGCTAAAGCATCATCATCTTAAAAGCTTTTCTTGCGAAATCCCGAATTCAAGGAACAGCCATTGCTCCAATCACGCATCGCAATGATTCTCGAGGCCAACGAGGAAAACAAAGGCACTTGCCCTTGTTCTGAGGCAAAGAGCAAAAAGATTCCTTCAACGTCGGTCATTAACAATCAGAAATTCTGGCCGTCAATGATAACCCAGTCTTTTAATCATAAGAATTTGAGGATGATAACAGATTAAGCCTTTCAAATTTTTCTTCAGATATTGAGGCCTTTTCATGAAGTATGGTGTTATGAACGCATCGTTTTGAATAAGGTGATGGGACGTGACGGGCTCTTTACAAACAGCATCTTAATGAATTCATTCCCAACCTGATAAGTTGCTCGATTGTTTGAAAAAGGTACGTTATATAATTCTGGGCATACCAAAGAGAAATACTTCCCGGCTCGGCCAACGCGGAATCAGAGGAATTTATTTCTGGTGATAGAAATTCATTTCTCGATATAGTGTGGTTCGGATCCCACAATAAAGCTTTAGGTCCCGTTGCTAGATGACCAATTGGTTCCTGGCCACGTAAAAATATCTAATCCTTCGGGCCAGCCCTAGGAGAACTGTTAATCAGCTCAGTGGTCTGGTAAAACTAAGATATACTTAACTTAATGAGAAATGCATGATAACCATGTTTCATATGCATTTTTCGTTTCTCAGCGTAAACCTGCTGACACAGATATTTTTCTCTAGAAATACATATACAAGACTTAGATTGTAGAGTTAATGACCTTGGATTTTTGTCATGATTAATCATACAGACTGATTTCTTTCTGAGAAAAAAAAAAAAAGTTTCTGGAATGACTGACTTACAAGAACCGAGTTCTATCCTAGTCTGTCGCCTACCCGTCGACCCAACGGTGAATGGGTATGAGCGTCAACAAGGGTACAGAACAGGGACTTGTTGAGACCGTTCTTTTGACACACGGGCCATTTTCGCACTGTGGTAGTCAAGAAGGTAATATTTGTATATACATACATATATGATATAAATAAACATATGATTTTAGATGTACGGGAATACCTGTTATATTTAATCATAATGCAAAGCTTTTTGTGTCTATGAGTTTCCACGTCAATAATATTTGCTGGTTACACGGAAATTATTTGGAAACTTGGAGAAAAGTTACTTTTATTTTAATAATGTTATATTTAGGTCGTGAAATATCAATTAAAAAAAGGTAATGTCAATGATAACAAATCCTTGGATTTTTTTCTTTCTGCTTTTGTATTTCCTGCGTCATCCAGACTACCACCTCAATGGGAAAGTTCGTCATTACGTAGCCTAAATTGGACAGTCTTGCCTGAATCCGTCTCATTATCCTTCATGAAAATGTGTCCGTACGCGCGAGCACGCATCTTAAGCGTTATCCCAGAAAAAACATTTCGAATCGGAGATCTCCATAAATAAGACAAAACTAGACTTATAAATCTTGTGTTGGGCCAAATTCATCATCATTAATTGCCAGCAATTAAGAGAAGATTCTCTCTTTGTCTGGGAACAAGAGAAATGTGTTCTTGTTGTCTTAGTCGTTGCGAGAATCATATTGATGCGTTATTGGAACGATGGTTTGTTTCCCCGAATAGGAAATTTACCTGGAAAGCTTTTAAAGAGTCTGCATTATCTTCCCACTTTCGATCCGTTTGAGAGAGAGAGAGAGAGAGAGAGAGAGAGAGAGAGAGAGAGAGAGAAACTCATACATCTCATACCTTATACAATTTTCCCTTCAAAATTCCAGAACGGCCTCTCGAGATTTTGTCAAATTTTTAACAGAAAATACAAAAAAAGGAAATGACCCAGATTCTACCGAGCTTCTCATGAGCAACATGAATAAAAGACTGAGAGATACAGCGCCTGCTCATTATGCAAAAATTGCCGAATTTTTTTTTTCCAGCCACTGAGCCTCGTCGCTTCCTGCTCAGCTTTGGGCGGAAAAACGAAACAAAATGGCCTGAAATGGCTTCGGCGCCTCTGTTTACCAACCAACTATATTTTACAGAAATCAGATCAAGTGTCAAAAACGAGTCTCTCTTCTCAAAAACGCGTACTGGTAGACTAGAATGGCTGTCTGTGTAAACCGTCGTGACGAAAGAGGGCAGAGCATTTTATTTATTTAGTTATTATTATTATTATTATTATTATTATTATTATTATTATTATTATTATTATTATTATTATTATTATTATTATTTATTATTTTGTACTTAACGTCCCCGAAGATTTTGAAATACTCCTAGGTTTCACAAGCGACCAATGTTGCTTTCGTAGTGTTGTCTGGCTAAGGACTTTGGAACGAATTGATGATCGCGCAGTATGTATTTTGCCAGACTTGAAAACAAAGTTAAAAGAACAAATATACATATTTAGCTTCCAACAGTTTACTAGAATATTATCCAGGCGCAACGATAGATAAAAATGTAAATTTTAGAATACGCATAGTAAACAATATTGAAGGCACAGACGTGAGAGAGAGAGAGAGAGAGAAGAGAGAGAGAGAGAGAGAGTGAGTTACAAGATTAGGATGTCTCAAAGACTTACTAATCCATCCAGAGAAAGATCGTATGCTCACTTATCTCTAGAAGCAAGTTTTACTGTTCATTCACACAGTGTTCTAATGATTTTGTCTAGTTTTATTTTGAAACTCTTCCCACACTGTTGCTGTTTACATAGAGAGAGAGGGGGAGAGAGAGAGCGAGACGAGATGGAGAGGATGAGAGAGACGAGAGAGAGAGAGAGAAAGAATTTGTCCCTCATTAAAAGATGAAGTGGAGACGGATAATATTATCACTGCGGCCATCATTTTGGGATTAAATACAGAAAGAAACCCGTAAAAACATCCAATATATCGGCCAAACCTGGAGGCAGTAAAAGGACTATTCCTGTCGTTTTAGGAATCTTCCGGTGCTTTTACTTTGCATCCATTTGCTGTAAGAGCCTCTCTCTCTCTCTCTCTCTCTCTCTCTCTCTCTCTCTCTCTCTCTCTCGTAGTAGCCATCTTGCTTGGTGAGACGTTCCTGCGCGCTGTCTGATTAATCAACAGATATCACAAGTTTAACTTACGTCTAGAATTTGAGAAATATCTTAGAAGTGTTCGTGAACTATCGGAGATAAGATTAGTGTGAAAATAGTAGGATAAAGCGTCTACTAAGTTATTTTATCAAGTGAAATACTGTAAATCAGAACAAGATGGTCAGTAAAGTTCCGAACTGTGGAAAAAAATGGGCGAAATTTTAGCTTGTTTGGCAGATTCGCAGTACGATGAAGTAGCAGGAAGGAAACTGGCATTTCTCATCTATGAGATCAGCAACAGTCCTAACCAAAAAGATGCAAAAGCATTCATAGATATTTAGAAGGATATAATCCTTCAAACTGGAACAAATCAACAGAAAACATCTTGAAAATAGTTGAAGAAGTTCCAAATAAAATCCAAGTGGTCAAGAGACTCATAAAGAAAATATACATAAACCAACATATTCCGACAAAGAAAATGAATAAGGTGAACATTGTGAATATCCTAATTGATGCATTAGGTAAAAGAATGCCAAAAGCATGCAAACTGTGTAAGGTGTGGTATTAGCCATAGTTAATCCACAAAACCTATCAGAAAAGTGCTTGCATGCAAACTTCCGACCATCCACAATGTGCTGAGGAATGCAAGTATGAGAAAAAGATAACCAGAAATATTTTGCTCAACATGTTATCATGGATAGACAATGTTATTAAATCAAGATTGAATGTACAAATAGTTGAGGATGAAGAAGAAGAGGAAATCGGAAGAGAAGTAAACAAAACTGAAATGACAGAAAAAAAAATAAGGAAAACAAAGAACAAGATAAAAAGTATGGATGCAGAGATACTCATGAATACTACATATGAGGCAATAAAGCAGCATACTTACTTAAGAAATAAATTATGATATGACAACACAAAAGAAATCCCGAAGAGGCTCTACCCAGATCTTCACAATGACGGGAGAGGAAAAAAACAGACAAAAAAAGACAAAGTCTGCAACCTTTTGAAAAAGAGGGAATTGCAGATTGGAGAAAGATGTTACTACAAACATCCTAAGGTATGTCACAACTATGAAATATATGGTAAATGTGCATACCTAGACAGCTATGAGGATGATTGCAGAGATCTGCATCCAAAAATATGCAAAAACCTAAATGAAGGAAAAGGTGTAAGTTCGACAAAAAATGTAAATATATGCACCCTGTAGGCCATGAATCATAATCAAATCAATAATCAATCAGTAATAAAATCCAAAATAAGAAAGAAACAAATAAAGAGAGGAATAAAGAAGATCAGGTAAAAGAAAAAAGCTAGCCATCAACGCGATATGCAGTGATGTCAGCAAAAAATTTCAAAGCCTCAGCTCCAAGATTCTACTCAAAGAGATAATAAACTGTATTTATTATGCAAGAGGATATTGCAGATACGGAGAAAATTGCAGATTCAGACAACAAAATGAATAATTATGATGAAGGAAGATCAAATATTATGGAAAAGTTGGATTTTTTAATGTCAGAATTTCTGGAAATGAAAAAAAAGAACAACATACCAGAACAGGAAAGAGACCAGGGGAAAAAATCCTTATTATTACCAATATTAAATGAAGGAGATAACTCGCAAACCATCATAGTGATGAATGCGCAGGGTTTAGTTACGAGTAACTCAAAAAGAAAAATAGAGTACTTAGAAGAACTAACCCAAATTGAAAAGAAAAAATAGATATAAATGAAGTATAAGTTGAAACCTGGTATTCCCCCAAGAGGGACTGGGAATGATGATCAAATAAAAAGGGTTTCCAAACTTATAGATCAGATAGAAAAAATAGGAATCAAGGGGGAACCGCAATATATGGGAAGACAAAAAAACAAGGAAAAATATATGAGAAATATAGTAACTCAGAATGTGAACTAATAGCGGTAGAATTTGAATCTGAAAAATTAATGAACATAGTAATATATAGACGCCCTAATACTAAAGAATTTGACATAATAATAGAAAAATTGGAGGATATATGTAGAAATCACAAGGACTGGACGATTCTCCTATCTGAGACTTCAATCTTTTCCTTTCGTAGAACTGGAAAGAACGAATAGGAGATTGTGGTTGTACTTATACATATAAAAAAAGAGAGTAATAGTAGTGCAGAAGATAAGAGGCAATTCGAAAAGCTAATAGATATGCTACTAGAATACAACATTCAACAAATAAATCACCTGCCAACAAGAAAGGAAATACTTTAGACCTAGTATTTGTGAACGAGATCAATTATGTTAAAGAAATAATAGTATATAATGCGAGTATTTCAGACCATAATGTCATAGAATTAACAGTCCATTCCAAAGCAAGTGAAAACAGAGATAAGCAAGAAATGAAAAAGTGGGAAGAATATGGACAAAAAGACAACTTCTATAGTTAAAAAATACACAAAATGGTCAGAAATAAATGAAGAATTAAACAAAGATTGGGATAACATTTTCGTAAGTGATGACATAAGGGTAAATACGGAGATATTATATAAAATATTAGAGAAAATAGTGGATAAATATATACCGAAGAAGAAAAGTAAACATCAGTCATGCATACCAGAGACAGAAGGATCTTGTTCCAGAAAATCAGAGTGGAAAAAAGGTTTTGCAAATGAAAAAAATGCATGCGAAAGTTATAGAACTAAAAAGTAAGATAGGAAAATGCAGAACAAAAGATATACAATCAAAAGAAAATGAAAACGGTACTTGGAAGAAAAACCCTAATAAATATCAAAGCAAAAACCCCAAAAACTATTATACTCCATCCGCGAGAAAAGATGAATAAAAGAGGAATAGAAATAGGTCCCTCTAAGAATTGAAGGGAGATTAACGAATGAAAAAAAAGAAAATTTGCAACATATTGGCAGAACGATATAAGAGAGAATTCACTCCTACAATAGATAATGAAGATAATGATATAGAAGTAAGGGACGAAAATAGTGAATATTTAGCTGACATAGATATTAATGAAGCTGATATTGTGCAGGCTATTAATGAAATTAAAAATGGAGCTGCAGCAGGGGCTGATGGAGTTCCTGCTATTTTGTTAAAGGCAGTAGTTCATTCTATCGCAAAGCCACTTGCAATATTATTAAGACAAAGTGTAGATACAGGCAAACGATTTATGATGAGCACAAATTAGCATATATTACCCCTACAATCAAAAGTGGATCAAGACTAGAGCAAGTATAGACCTGTGGAGTCTAACATCACATATTATGAAAGTGTATGAAAGGGTAACGAAGAAAATATTATGAAACATTAATTAAAAAAATAATCTGTTTAATATAGGACAACATGTTTCGTACCCGGAAAAAGTACACAAACCCAACTGTTAGTCCACCGTGAAAACATATACAAAAATATGAAAAGCGGAAATGAAACAGATGTGGTTTATCTAGACTTTGCAAAAGCTTTTGACAAGGTAGACCATAATATATTAGCGAAGAAAATGAGAAAACATAATATAGTGGATAAAGTAGGGAAGATATTTAAAAGAATTTTTACACAACAGAAAACAGATAATTATTGCAAACGATGAGAAAATCGGATGAAGCTAAGGTAATTTCGATGTGCCACAAGGTCGGTGTTAGCTGCATTACTGTTTTCTTATTATGATTGCAGACCATAGACAGTAATGTTAAGGGACTCGGTAGTGAGTAGTTTCGCCGATGACACAAGAATAAGTAGAGAAATTACTTGTGATGAAGATAGGAACGCGCTACAAAGAGACCTTAACAAAGTATATGATTGGGCAGAGGTAAATAGGATGGTATTTAACTCTGATAAATTTGAATCAATAAATTATGGAGACAGAGAAGTAAAGCTATATGCATATAGGGGACCTAATAAATGAGACAATCACAAATAAGGAAGCAGTTAAAGACCTTGGTGTAATGATGAATAGAAACATGTTATGCAACGATCAAATAGCAATTCTATTGGCAAAATGTAAAGCAAAAATGGGAATGTTGTTACGGCATTTCAAACAAGAAAAGCTGAACACATGATTATGCTTTATAAAACATATGTTCGTAGTCCACTTGAATATTGCAATATGATATGGTACCCACACTATCAAAAGGATATTGCACAAATAGAGAGTGTACAAAGGTCCTTTACAGCTAGAACAGAAGTTAAAGGACCTTGACTACTGGGAAAGACTACAATCCTTAAAATTTTTTTTGTTATATAGTCTAGAAAGGAGAAGAGAATGCTACATGATAATTCAGGCATGGAAACGAGATAGAAGGAATAGCTGAAAACATCATGGAACTAAAAATATCGAAAGAGCAAGCAGAGGTAGATTAATAGTGCCCAAAACTATACCAGGAAAAAATAAGGAAAGCACACAGGGACATTAATCCACTACGTACCAGCATCGATAATGCAGTGTCTATTCAATGCGTTGCCAGCTATCTGAGGAATATAACAGGAGTGAGCGTAGATGTGTTTTAAGAATAAGCTCGACAAATATCTAAACTGCATCCCAGACCATCCAAGATTGAAGATACAAAATATACCGGAAGATGTACTAGCAACTCTCTGGTAGACATTAGAGGGTGCCTCATACTGAGGGACCTGGGGCAACCCGAACAAGATGTAAAGGTCTCTAAGGTAAGGTCTCTCCGTCAGTAGAATAGTTTTCAAGAAAGTCAATTGAACGTTTGTTGTTGTTGATTTCAGTGATCTTGTTTCCCAATTAGTCTTACCACCTTCGCTACTTTGTTTCCTCCTTTTTTCAGTTATTGGTTCCTTCCTCGACCTTATCAGTCTAGCTTTCATTTTTCTTATGCCGTCCTCCATACTCATTCTTGTTTTGTTTTTATACCTTCCTTCTTATAGCTTCTTCCATTTGTTGACTTCGCTTTCCTACCTTTCTCTTATTCACTTTTCAGTTCATCATCTACACTTACTTTTTTTATGACTTTCTTCTCTTGTTTTTCTCCCTTCATCTGTGTCATGTTTTCCTCACTGGCATTTGATAGGCCTCTCTCTCTCTCTCTCTCTCTCTCTCTCTCTCTCTCTCTCTCTCTCTCTCTCTCTCTCTCAGGATGATAATTTGTGGATATTGGGGAACGCGGAGTCAGATGGCAGTTTCTGCTTTCTTGGATGGAAAAATAATGTAATTGCATTCATTCCAGCTCAGGGGTGACCCGAGAAAACGAAAATCCTTCATCTGGTGAATTAAGTATGAAGAAACGGCAGAAAACTGTTATAAGAATAGCAGCTTCATAAAACTAGAATACTTACACAAAAGCTTTGAAACGAGCGCGCGCGCGCCGTTTACTTACTGTAATCCCTTATCTTATGCATGCCTTCTTGAGTGAATATATATGAATATATATAAATGTGTACATTCCTTCTTGAGTAAATATATATAAATAAGTAATATAAATGTGTACATTCCTTTTTGAGTAAATATATATAAGTAATATAAATGTGTGCATTCCTTCTTGAGTGAATAATATATTTTTAAATTTAAATTGTTTATTAAAAAAAAAAAATTTTTCCCCCCCACCAAAAAAAAACAGTTGTATGTATACGTGAAATCAGCGACCATAATATAGAAAGGTAACGGGA
This sequence comes from Macrobrachium nipponense, assembly GCF_015104395.2. NCBI lineage: Eukaryota > Metazoa > Arthropoda > Malacostraca > Decapoda > Palaemonidae > Macrobrachium > Macrobrachium nipponense. Next base: position 18,108,067 of record NC_087215.1, on the reverse strand, counting down.
CCAAGAATATTCGTAAAATGAAGTTGCTCTTCTTACCAGCATCAAACGGCACTCCGAGAATGCGATGTAAATAAACAACCGGTGATAAACATGACCTACTGAAATGGTTGGCATTTGGGCAAAGACCCTGGATGTCGACGACGTGTCTTTGAACCAGAAAACAGGAAAAAAATGTCGTTACACCTTGATAAATAATTAAAAGGTATTTCTCAGGTTGCAGGAGGAGCGAGAGAGAGAAGAAGAGGAAGAGAGAGAGAGAGAGAGAGAGAGGGCCATCAAGTAATACCTTCTCTCTGAGCTGATTTCAAGTTGAAAAAACATTAAACCTGGCCATTGCTTAGATGGGTGTCCACCAATGAATGTTTGGCTATCATGTGGCCGTTACACAGCGCATGTTTCCCGTTTAGTCCTATTAGAAGACATTGGGCTTGGGGTCGCGACGTGAGTTGTGGGTGACCACTGATGAATGTCCGACGCGGGCATTCATTACGATTATTACTGCAATTTGCGATAGTCTCGTACAGAAGCGGCAATGATCAAAATGCCAATATTTAGTGAGAGAAAAATTGCATTGTTCTACCATTATGATTTCAGTGCCGTCCAGTTATGTGTCCGCTTGACACTCACTTGATTTTCCGGCATCTGGAAATTGCTAAGAAAATTCATTTAAAAGGGGTCGTTGAAGCAGAACATTTCAGCCTCGATAACTCAAACTTCTCGGGCGGAGAGATGATATGAAAAGTATCTGCTATACTCTACTCTCTCGAAGTGTCTGGGAAAATTATGATTATTATTATATTATTTGCTGGAAGAAGAACTTCATTTAAACAGGTTTTATTGAAAATAATGGCTATTTCAGCCGCGTTTATTTTGTATAGAAGTTTCTCTATTCTTCTTATTACTGACTTTTCTTCTGCACTCAAGTTGGCAATTAAAACGCCAAATGGGGGATTCATGTCAAAAAACGCGGTATGTCAAGCTGAATATATATTATACAAAATGCAGTACAAATTGGATCTCAAGCTAATTTGTCAATTAGGCTTAAAATCCAATTTGTACTGGATTTTGTATAATATATTCAATATGACAAATAACACGTTTTTGACATGTATCCCACATTTTTGGCGTTTTCACAGCCAACTTGGGTACTAACGAAAAGTCAGTAATAAGAAGAATAGAGAAACTTCTATAATAAAATAAACACGGCTGAAATAGCCATTATTTTCAATAAAACCTGTATTATTATTATTATTATTATTATTATTATTTTATTATTATTATTATTATTATTCTCTTGTGGGTTGCACTGGAGTTATAGCAGAAGGACGTGCAGTTGAAGTTTAAACTCATGGCCTTCGGTAATGCCTTGAAGCAAAGTGACATGCGATGGCTGGCATCACGGTTACGGCATTGGGTAATGAACGTCTGGTGTAATCTCATGCCCGATGGTCAGTCTTATGGATCACTAAGCAAAGGTTCAGGGCTGTGGTTTATGGTCTTCCGGCTTCGTATGTGTCACACTTGGGCCACTATTACCGCTGTGCCTCCCCTTGGCAATAGAGTAGAATAGAACAGAATATATACGATTTAGGCCAAAGGACAAGAGCTGGGACCTATGAGGTAACTCATCGCTGGAAAGGAAATTGGCATTATAAAGGCTTGATAGGTGTAACAGGAGGAAAACCTCGCAGATGCACTATGCATCAATTGTTAGAAGGGCGTGCAAAGGAAGATGGTAGAAAGCGAATATGAAAAAGATTGAAGGGGGTTGCAGCTATGGGCCGAAGGGAAGTTGCAAAGAAACTTCAGTAATGCCCAAGCTGTGCATCAGATGAGGTGGACTGACAGCACTACCCACATACGGGACTCCCCATGGCAAAAATAACATGAGAACCTGAGATTTGTTTTTTTCACAATGGTAAAGCCTTTCTTAATAGCACTGGAGTCGTTGACTGAGAAGGATGACTGATGCCTCTGGTAGGCAAGCATTTCCGGGGATTGAAATTGCCACTGAGAGGAGAATTTGTGTCTAAAAGGCTTGTTGGTCCGACTCTGACCAAGACTATCTACCCACTCATAAGTCTTCGTAACTGGCTCCTCCCACAATGTCTTTTTTTATTTTTAATTTTTTTATATATATGTATGTATATATATATATATATATATATATATATATATATATATATATATATAAATGTATGTTATGTATACACACACACACACACACACACACATATATATATATATATATATATATATATATATATATATATATATATATATACTACATACATACATACACACGCACATACTCTCTTTGAATGCAAAAGCTATAACTTGGTGGAGAAACTTCGCACCCTTACTGTGGAGATGTTCCAGATGAGCTGGGTTACATGACAGAACCCAGTATGGTTGAAATTTTGGAAGACGGAAATTAAAATGGATGATAGCAGCCGAGATTGAGGATCTCTATATATCTAGATACAACGCTTTTTACAGACGCCCCAGAGTACATTCGAGAAATATTTAAGAGAAAACTGAGAGACATTTTTGTCATTTGAGATAATCCGGTATAATGCTTCCGGGGGAGTTAAGAGAACGCGCAAGACCATTTCCCGCCAAAAAGCTGACGGGAAGGCAAGGATCTGGATGCAAGATGTTCGATGACTGAGAAAAGTTTTGAGTATTTGCATAATGAGTTAGTGTGTGTTTGTGTATATGTTTTTTTTAATTATCTGCCGTACATTGTTTGTTGAGTCTCCATGAGGGATTTCTGTTGTTTTATTTACCTTCGCCTCATAGATTTCAACGTTGTTGTATTATAACTTTAAAAGATGCAGAAGATTAATTATGAGGTAGAGTGTGATAATAGACGTTTATCAATAAGTCTCTTGTGGTAAAATCTCTTTTTTGGTCTTGTCGACTAATACCATATCATTTCCATTGGACATAATGTCTCTCTCTCTCTCTCTCTCTCTCTCTCTCTCTCATTTTTGCTTTGGGAAACAAAGTTATTACTAATACAGTCTCCTAAAAAGTTTGTCTTATATCGCACACTCGGGGAGCAACCAGTGTTCCAATAATAGATCTAAAAGATTTTCGTAGACACAAAAAGAGCAAAGACACTTTTCTCTTCTTTCCAGTCTGACATAAATATTCTTTTAATTGCCGGCAATTTAATACTGTAATTTTGGAGCTTGTGATTATTTTGATTGGATTTTATATTTGCTTGCGCACTTTCAATTTTTTTAAATACCTCACACTTGATACCGATAAAGGAAATGTTGGTTTTTGCCAGATTATGTCTCCGTTAATGGCGATACTTTTTTGGCATCGGAGATTGTCCAGATATTTTGATTGTCTTCATATATATATATATATATATATATATATATATATATATATATATATATGTATATATATATAGTAAATGATTAAGAAAAAAATTGTGGGATTAAATTTTAAATTTGTTTTCTGACTTCACTTGAAAACAAATAAGGAATTCATTCACTTTAAATTCCTAGAAAAGAAAAGTACGTTGAACAATACAACATGACCAGCACACACAAACAAACACAGTCACACACAAACTGATTGCAGCAATAAAAAGCGTTTGTGATATATGCACTGTTGTGCCCAAAGGTAGTCCAATGCGAATTCGAACTGATACAAAAAAAAAGTAAAAACTTTATTTGAAATCATTCGCAAATGGCCAATACTTCTCGCTTCATTTATGAATCCCGTATTTTACACATATGCCCATTTGTTACATGAGCCGTGAGGGAACAAATGAGTTCTATGAAGTTATTTGAAATCTGGTAATTTAGTGTCAAAATCTCTCTCTCTCTCTCTCTCTCTCTCTCTTTATAAACATATACGCATATAAAAATATACATATATATAATACATATATAGATATAGATATAAAGAAATATATAGATTCATATTACACACAGACACAGACACACACACACACACACACACACACACACACATATATATATATATATTATATATATATATATATATATATATATATATATATAACTATTAACTATTTCATCATGAATGATCGTCGAGGGTCTTTCTCCCTCTTCAGTGAAACAAGTGTAAATGGTATATGACTCGTCTCTTCATTTAACTTGTTGATTTCGTGGGAATTCCTAAAGAAAGCAATGACATAATCTTCTAGGAACAATTATCACTCTTTTCTGGCATTTTTTCATACTGAATAATAACAACTTCTCCTCTATATTCAGGGCATTTTCTTTCTTTGAAAAATACTAGAGTTATTATTCTCAAACTACAATACTTACTGAAAATAACCTCAGTCCCTAAATAATGGCGCTATTACAAAAAATAAATAAATAAATTCAAGTTCTCTTACAATCTTATTTCTGTAATTATGTTTTCTTATTTCATTAAATATGGAATTCAATAATTTATCAGCTCCTTATTTAGATCTTCCAAGTTTAATTTTATTGTTATTATTTTCATCCACTCATTCCGTTATTTTCCCTAATCTTTACCCTCTTTTTAATTTTTTTTAATTTTTTTTTTTTGGGGGGAAATAGTGGGTACCATAATAACCTACAACTACTCTCTCTCTCTCTCTCTCTCTCTCTCTCTCTCTCTCTCTCTCTCTCTCTCTCTCTCTCTCTCTCTCCCTCTCTCTCTCTCTCTCTCCTTCGCAAACTTCCCCGTACAATAAATATGAAACTTCTCCACCTCTCCATTCTCTTTCCTTTATTCTTGCCATTCTTTACCCAATTCTAACTCCTTTCTTAACCACCCTTTTTCTGACCTCGACATCCCCTCTTCCATTTATATTCTACCAATATCCTCGAGTCTCTGCAAACCTGCTTTCTTTCCCACAAGTTACTCGAAAGTTCAAAACAAATAATGGTTCTTAGAGTAACAAAGGAAGGAGGACGAAGAAGAGGAAAAACGAAGGCTCCTCCTTACGTTTTTATCGTTATTCTTATTCTCCCTATTTTTTTTCTTGTCCTTTGTAAATTACTACTTATATTATACCCATTTCGAAATAATCTACTGCACAGGGATACGTCAGTACCAAAAGTAACCTCATGTGCCTGAGCATCATATGGTATTATATTTACTTTCCTATGGTATAGCACTGCATATTAACTTACTTTATACAAAAATCAGCAATTATATAGTATACTGTATATAAAAACTCAAGTTATACAAAAATCCACAATTATATACTAATCTTTATATAATAAGTTATATAAAATTTGACAAATATAATAAACTGCATTACGAAGCAAAAGACGAAAGCAAAGACTTTCAAACACCTGAGCGGTGTTTCTCATCAGTGTTTACGTTTTTTAACTTAAACACTGAGAGGTTCGCCAACCTTTGCTTTTGCATTTACATAGTAATACAGTTTACGATATAATTGAGGATTTTTATTTCACAAACTGTTTTGCACGAGATTGTAAATTTCTGAGCAACTTGAGTTACGTATACTGTTTCAGGACAATGAATCCTCTTGAGGTGCCAACCTGAGATACAAGGAGTATGAGAGACTTCAGGACCCAGTGATTAACTGAAGGAAACTTTGGAACCTCTTGATTCACAGAAGGAAATTTGGTGATACGGATGACTGTTCAAGGATAAGGGAGTGAACGGAGTATTCTGCTGTAATACCAACTTATCTAAAATATTAATATAGTTAAGTATTGTATAGCAAGGTGCCATATCGTCAAACTGACAAATTTTGTATATTAACATGAGGATTATTCTTCTTCGTGTGACGTTCATATCTTCGGCAAATCAACGACAGAGAAGAGAGAGAGAGAGAGAGAGAGAGAGAGAGAGAGAGAGAGAGAGAGAGAGAGTATTCACAATAACCATGAAAGCAACTTCATAGTACTCGGATATCCGACGTCACGACGAAAATGAAAAGAAAAACCGGAATTTTCAACTCAGCTTTACTTTCTGTATTCAAGGAAAAACTAGACACAGCGATGAATAACAAAGGGGGGTGGGGGGAAGGGTTGGGGGGTTGGCTAATGGTAGTGGGGGGTGGGGTGGGGGGTGGGGGTGGGGATGGGGGCGTTGTTGGAAACCAACTTCCGAGAAAAGAGGACTTGTCTCCGTCGCTTAAAACAACTCGCGGTTGCCAAGTCAGTGGAATTAGCATAAATCTGGGGAGTTGAAGCACAAACGGTTCTCAGTTCATCTTCCCTTTCAGAAGGAGATGGTGAGATGTTTATCTTGTTTGCGAGCTCTCGGAAAATTAAATGAAATTATCCAGTTGTCATGACCAAGGTTAAACAAATTATATTCGAAGGCTGCTGATATTACCTTGTATATCACCTGGATATTTACGCTAAATTTTGATACGACCCTAAGGAAAATTTCTTCATCATGTTTAATTTACTCTCTTTCTGTTAAGCTCTGTTATTTGCAGTTCAGATGATTAAATAATTTAGTTTTAATTTTTCATCTTGTTTATTCCTACCTTTCTTTCCAAAAGGGGTACAACTCTACTCCCGGAAACTTTGCTAGAAAAAGACGTTCGGCTTAATACATCGCAAACGGATGTTTAATACAAGCAGGAATAACTTTTTTCTTAAATCAGCAAGGAGAACCTCCATCAAATGCCTATGACAAGGCCTCTCCAAACTGCAAAAGTCAATTAAAAGCCATCTCAAAAGAAATAAAAAGGAAAAATCTTTTCCTCCAGATAATTCCAAAATAAATACACTATCTCAATGGAAGTAAGTACGTTTACACACCGCTAACCGATCAGAAATGGTACTGCATAATAAATGATTACATTTCTTCCGAATTCGGCCAAAGAAACTAACTCGTGGATCTGACGCACCTGGAACACCAATAAGAACTAGACTTGATGATTTAACTGATTATTTTCCCGAACTACTTATACAACACCAATGAAAATAAAATAAAAAAGCTTTCATTCCTTAGCGTCCTGTGAAAACGTAAAAACGCTTACACAGCTACGTATATTTCTACAAGACTCCAAAAATTTGCCAGCTAAAAGTTAAAATCATAAAACTACTCAGACAAATGCAAAAGCAGGAAGGACTTGTCTCGGTATTTCCGAGGATTTTTATTCCAGAGACAAAGCCGGAAAAAGCGTCTTTTCAAAAGATTCCATAAACTTATCCCTTAATAAATCATCCTGACGTATCTACGAAGTCGTAAGAAGTTCTAAGAAGATCATCTACGGGCGACAAGATAAGAATTTCACGAATGGAGATCGTTTTTGTACACGGGCGATATGGGACCACCCACCCTTATAAGAAACCTCGAGGAGAACTCGTTAAGGCTATATACGAGTATAGGTTTCTCATAGCTGGGCATCATGGTTACACTATAATAAAAAATATTAAATTGACAGCCATTGAGGACCTTTTAAAAAATAAAACTAATTGTTTCATAATAAACAAAAAATTCAATTGAGATTCAATTAAGGACCTTATAAAGAACTAAAAACACTTGTTTCATATTTTCAGGCAAGTCAATGCTGCTGCAACGTAAGAAAAAGAAAAAATATATGAAAATAAATTTCGAATACACGATGCAATTGGTGTTATCAGTAGTAAAACTAGCGATAATAATAAGAGAGTAGCTTGCGTTCTAAAAAAAAAATGATACATTACAGGTTAAAATCTAATGAAAAACACAGTGACATCAAAACTGGTCATCACGTAGAGAGAGAGAGAGAGAGAGAGAGAGAGAGAGAGAGAGAGAGAGAGAGAGAGAGAGAGAGAAATTTCATGACAGAAATAAGTTCCGCATTACCAGCAGAATTAGCCATAAAAATGCAATAAGCCATGATGAACGGCAAATAATAACACAGGAGCTATACACCAGTTGATTAAGATAGAATTCTGCTGACAAAACAGGATGTAATACACAGCTTTTTACTCCCCCCCCCCAAAAAAAAAAACCCACGGTACGAAGTTGCAACCAAAACAATAAAAATTTTAGACCACGTAGAATAAAAAAAAAAATGCAACATCACAAAATAAGCGGTGATACCATAAGATAAACGGCCCCACTACAAAAAAAAACAAAAAAACTAAAGCATACGTCACAATAAATAACTGTAAACACTTTGATAAACAAACAAGATATCTTCAGGAAATCAAACCAGCGTGTGAACCATTACGATATACAATTCTTATCCTTCAAAAATCGATAGGCATCAGACGCCTTACACTTAAGATAAGTACAAAATATCTAGCGCCGAACACATTTATTTTCGCAAAACAGTACAGTCCGGCAGCAAAGCTTCAATAGACGTTGTCGATAAAACGAATTTGTAACCAGCTCAGCTCTGCAACAGTTCGCTGAAGTTTCGTACACCGTTTTTAAAATGCAGCCTATAACGTTTGGTAGTTCCCATCAACGTTTTCAACAGGTTACGTACAACCTAGGATAAAATTTCCTGCAATATTTATAAAAAATGGTTAAACTTTTTCAAAGGAAAATTCTTAAGAGGCTCGGTGACGTTTCCTACAAAGTTTACGGAAAGTTTCCAATAATGCTAAGGAAAGTTTTTTTATATTTCAAAGCGAAAGGTTCTGACAGATTTGTTTTCCTTTTTTTTTTTAAAGTTCTTATACCTATTTTGTGGTATAAAGTTTCCTTCAATGGCTTGGGTTTATTTATTAATTTTTTTTCGTCCAATGAAATGGGTGCAACCTTACACCAACAACTCAACTTGGAATGACCAGGAGGCATTCACTAAAATACACATTGTCCCTTTCCATCAACAAAAAAAATCATAGAAAAGTCCACGACTAAATCACCAAACTTCTTGACAAAGCCCTTTTCTCAGAGCAGAGAGAGAGAGAGAGAGAGAGAGAGAGAGGACTTTTTTTTTTTAGTAGCACCAGTTTTTAGCAGGCTTTAACTCTTCCGGTGCTTCTCCTTCAGCGGCATCCATTTGCTTTAGAACCTCGTCAGGGGTTTCGGAGTGATGTCTATAAGAGGAAGAGCTATACTCTCTCTCTCTCTCTCTCTCTCTCGCGAAGGTTAACTGTACTGTCGTTAGAAAACGGCGCCTTTTCATCTCGGTAAATATTATTATGAGAAAATCGGGCATCCGAATTCAGGGAAGTTGTTTTAAAGACATGACACGATGCGACTCTCTCTCTCTCTCTCTCTCTCTCTCTCTCTCTCTCTCTCTACAATAATGGTGCTAAAGAGCTCACTCGATCTCTTTCTCTCTGTAATATGTTGTTGTGATTATGAATTATGTGGCCAAATAATAAATAACTATCTACATTTATCACTCGATAAAAGATATTATCACCTGTTATTATTTGCTTAGGCGTAACTAGCATTTTATTCCCGTGAAAGTTCATATTCACCCACAGAAAAAAAAGGCGCCCTTCTATAGATAATCTTTAAACATACAGAACGTCGTGGACAATAAATAACTAGGGCTTGACGTCCTTCCGTATTTCAAAAGAGAGGTGAAGATGATCTTGGACGAATGATGTTGCATGACAGATATTACAAATGGCTGAGGGCGTTAAGATTTAGATTCTCTCTCTCTCTCTGTCTCTCTATCTCTCTCTCTCGTGTGTTATTACGTTTTACACAGACGCTTTTGTGGCTCCCAGAGAGATTTTTTTTTCCAGAAGAGAGAGAGAGAGAGATGATGGGAGGAGCGATGAGAGAGAGAGTGGAGACGGAGAGAGAGAGAGACAGAGAGACCTTACAGACCTTACATCTTGTTCGGGTTGCCCCAGGTCCCTCAGTGTGAGGCACCTCTAATGTCTACCAGAGAGTTGCTAGTACATCTCCCGGTAGATTTTGCATCTACCAATCTTGGATGGTCTGGGATGAGAGAGAAAGAGAGCTTTTTAGCACTAAGTTCTGGCTACAATAAACGAGAGAGAGAGAGAGAGAGAGAGAGAGAGTTACAAGGATCAACAAGGATTAGGATGTCTCAGACTTGTTAGTCCAACCGAGGAGAGAGAGAGAGAGAGAGAGAGAGAGAGAGAGAGAGAGAGAGCTCTTGCCATTTGCGCTGAAGTTGTATACCTCTTGTCGGTTAAGGAGCGAGACAAAGCTTTTCTCGCCTAAATAAAAGTTTGAGGGGACAGGCTGGATGTGAGATGTGCGATGATCAAAATAATTTTACAAGACTTTATTAGCTTGAATTTATTTGTATTTTTTTCGATGTAAATAAACAAACGCTTCCGTGGCAGCCATCTCTGACACTTTAAGACACACGACCTTTGGCAATAAGGAGAAAAATAAACCACAGAGACTGAGGTCATTTTATGAAGCGAATACTGTGAAAAATACTTGGCGACGTTAAAAATAGAAAAATTACTTAAAGGGTATTAATTTAGGCCTAAATGACGTAATAATGAATAAGACTCCACACACAAACACAGTATTGATTTGCATATCTTGAAAATCGCTAATTATATGTACAAACATTTTATCACTTTATTTGCGATAAATACTGTGATTTTTATTTTTTGTAATAATACAATACAAATACCCCACGGTCAACAACACCACTCCTCCCCCCCTCTCTCTTTGCTGGACCAACAGACTCGAAAGAGGAGGTAAAGCATCATCTTCTTACAAGCTTTTCTTGCGAAATCCCGAATTCAAGGAACCAGCCATTGCTCCAATCACGTATCTCAATGATTCTCGAGGCAACGAGAAATACTACAAAGGCACTTTTCCCATTATTGAGACAAAGACAAAAAGATTCCTTCAACGTCGGTCATTAACAATCAGAAATTCGGCCGTCAATGATAACCCAGCCTTTTAATCATAAGAATTTGAGGATGATAAACAAAGATTATACCTTTCAAATTTTTCTTCAGATTTTGAGGTATTTTTCTTGAAGTAAGGTGTTATGAACGCATCGTTCTGAATAAGGTGACGGGACGCAACGGTCACTTACAAACGCTATGAATTCCTCATTGAGGCCTCAGTGGCGTGATTGGTATGGTCTTGGCCTGCCACTCGGTGGCCTCGAGTTCGATTCTCGGGCATTCCACTGAAGGGTTAAAGATGTGTATTTCTGGTGATAGAAGTTCACTCTCGGACGTGGTTTGGAAGTCACGTAAAGCCGTTGGTCCCGTTGCTGAATAACCACTGGTTCCATGCAACGTAAAAACAAAAAAACCATGCAAACAAAACAAACAAAAACGAATTACTCATTGGACGAGTGGTTTGCGTACTCCCCTACCAATCTGGTAGCTCTAGTTCCGCCAATGCGGAATCAGAGGAATTTATTTCTGGTGATTAGATTTTATTTTTCGATAGAATGGGATTCGGATCCCACCCACAAAAGCTGCAGGTCCCGTGGCTAAGTAAGAATTGGTTCCTAGTCAAGTAAATAAAAATCTAAGAAGAGCTGTTAATCAGCTCAGTGGTCTGGTTAAACTAAGATATACTTAACGTTTTATATATATATATATATATATATATATATATATATATATATATAATATATATATATATATATAATAGATATATATATATATATATATATATATATATATATATATATATACAGTAGGCTAATGACTTCATTGCCAACCTGATAAACGTGTTCGTCTGTTTGAAAAAGGTAGGTTATATAACTCTGGGAAAACAGAGGGAAATATTAGATAACCACGTTATATTCATTGAGAAGAGAGTAGACCATATTTTCCTTGTTTCGGAGTCAAATCTTGCAAAAAGAAAAAATTACGTTTTATAAAAAATATATTCAATGGATACTGGTCGGGGAATACATAAGGAGATACTAAATACAACGTTTCATATTCATTGAAAACACAGTATTTCGCACTTTCTGTTTCAGAGTAAATCTGCTGAAAGAAAATAATATGTTTCAGAGAAATAAATATTCAAGGCTTAGATTGAATACAGGAGTTAATGATATTGCATTTTTATATCATGATTTTTTATTGGAGAACAAAAGTGTTTCTGGAATGGCTAGTTGATAAGTGCCGAGTTCTATCCAGTCTGTCGCCTACCAGTCGACCAACGGTGAATGGGTATGAGCGCCAGCTAGGCCACAGAACAAGGACTTGCTGAGACCGTTCTTTGATACATGAGGCATGTTCGCCACTGAAAGTAGTTGGGGAAAGATAATTAGTGCGTTCATATATCTCTTAATATATATATATATATATATATATATATATATATATATTATATATATATATATATATATATATATATATATATATATATATATATATATATATATATATGTATAATAAATATACTATAGATCTTAAGAGATGTACGGGCATACCTGTTATATTTAATTATAATGCAAAGCTTTTTGTGTCTATCAGTTTCCACGTCAATAATATTTACTGGTACACGGAAATTATTTTTAATTTTAATGATGTTATATAATATTCATGAATATCAATTTTTTTTAAAATTGGAAATGTCAATGATAACATATCCCATTTTCTTTCTTCTTTTGTATTCTTGCGTCATCCAGAATGATTCAATGGGCACGTTCGTCATTACGTAGCCTGAATTGGACAGTCTTGCCTGAATCCGTTTCATTATCCTTCATGAAAATGTGTCCATACGCGCGCGCTCGCCTCTTATGCGTATACAAAAAAAATTCCGAATCAGAGATCCTAAGAATTATAAATCTTGTGTTGGGCCAAAATTCATCATCATTAATTGCCAGCCATTAAGAGGAGATTCTCTCTTTGTCTGGGAACAAGAGAAATGTGTTTTTGTTGCCTTTGTCGTTGCGAGAATCGTATCGATGCGTTATTGGAACGATGGTTTGTTTCCCCGAATGGGAAATTTACCTGGAAAGCTTTTGAAAAGTCTGCATTATTTTCCCTCGATTCCGTTTTGAGAGAGAGAGAGAGAGAGAGAGAGAGAGAGAGAGAGAGAGAGACATCACCTTATACAATTTTCCCCTGCCTTCAAAATTCCAGAACGGCCTCTCGGGATTTTCTCAATTTTTTAATAGAAAATACAAAAAAGGAAATGACCCAGATTCTACCGAGCTTCTCATGAGCAACATGAATAAAAGAACTGGAAGATACAGCGCTGCTCATAATGCAAATTGCCGATTTTTTTTGTTTTTTTTTTTTTTTTTTTTCCAGTCACTGAGCCTCGTCGCTTCCTGCTCAGCTTTGGGCGGGAAAAGAAACAAAATGGCCTGAGAGGCTTCGCCGCCTTGTTTACCAACCAACTATATTTTACAGATATCAGATCAAGTGTCAAAAATAAAGTCTTCTCGAAAACGCGTACTGGAAGACTCGAATGGCTGCCCGTGTAAAACCGTCGTGACGAAAGAGGCAGAGCATTTATTTATCTATTTATTTATTTTTATTATTATTATTATTATTATTATTATTATTATTGTTTATGCTGGAAGTAAACCCTCTTTAAACATGTTTATTAAAAGTGATTGCTGCCTCAGCTGCATTAATTTATACAGGTTATTCTCTATAATTTTTTTCTAATTATTATTTTCTCATTGTTGCTTAAACTGGTGAGCAACGCAGCGAAGGTCGATATCTCAATTAGTAATAGTCAAAACGATGGATTTTTATTGGTAAAAAAATAAATAAATAAAATAAAAATCAATCGTTTTGACTATTACCTAATTGAGATATGTCAACCTTCGCTGCGTTGCTCACCAGTTTAAGCAACAATGAGAAAACAACAATTAGGAAAATAGAGAAGAACCTGTATAATATAGTAGTATTATTACTTATTTTTTTTTATCCGTAACGTCCCCGTAGATTTTGAAATACTCAAGGTTTCAAGAGCGACTTACGTTGCTTTCGTAGTGTTGTCTGGCTAAGGACTTTGGAACGAATTGATGATCGCGCAGTATATGTATTTTGCCAGGCTTGAAAACAAAGTTAAAGAAAAAAAATAATATTTAGCCTCCAACAGTTTAGTACAATATTATCC
>NC_087215.1:18072949-18093617 GCF_015104395.2 Macrobrachium nipponense | reverse complement strand
AATGGAGGATAATAGTCATAGAAATGCCCTAGATACTTTCAGTGCAGTTGCTAGTTCTAGTTCATAAATAAGTTAATATGTTCTTTGTTTAATTGGAAAGCAAGAAACTCTCCCATTACGTTTCAGAACTTGTCTGGTGCGGAATCCTTAACGTAGAGGGCCAACTAACCATTTACATGGAGACAAACCAGTTTTGATGTCTTGAGCTCTCGAACTTGACTATGCATGGATTAGTTTTTAAAGAAAGGTAAGACTTCTGTTGATTAATGGTTGGTTTTTTCATTTTGTTTCAGATTTGTGGGCGTCACCTTTGTTTATTAAGGTGTTTACAGGTCTCCTTTCCTTTATGAATTGGCCTCTTGGTATTATAAGTGTCGTTTCTGAATTTGCTCTTCTATATAATTGTTTAGGCTTCATCTTATTCTTGTTATGGGTTTGTACTTTTCTTTAATTTATGGTTTGGTATCTTTATTCATTTTTATGGCCCTTTGTGTATTTTGCGAATAAAAAGTTGGTAATTATTTACACCTCTGAAAATTATGTAGGTTTCCAGCTTTTTTTCTCCCATTTCAATAATTAGGATAATATAAACAGAATAAAACTATGACAGTCATAAAATGACTCCCCCCCACCCCCCCCCCCCCCCCCAAAGCCCTACCCTCCCTTTCTGCGGCGATGAAATGTCGGTTTGTACTATAAAACTAACCTACTTTGGCAGCTGAATACGAAGGACAGCTTCACGCTCTATCATAACGAAATTCGTTATTTTTTTTTCTTAATAAAAGTAATTTTTTGACTTTACAAACGATAGAAGGCTATCTGGAAATATCTATGTGTATTACACATACACTCACACACACACATACATACATATATATATATATATATATATATATATATATATAACTACTATCTTGTATTCTTAGATGCAAGAAAAATATTTGAAGCACCGTAGGTTAGGGTCTGCTACGACTACCATTTACGTATTTCATGTTCTTACGTAAATCACACGAATTCTCAAGACTTTTTAAAGAATATTCTACAATTATTCCAGTACCGTGCTTTGCATGCATTAAACATTTTTTGTGCAACTTTATGTACCGAAGTTTTGGTATACGGTGAACTGGCTCATTTTTACGCACGATGCCAAAAACGACCTCTTGTCTAGAAACTCCTCCTTGTTTACTGATGATCTTCCAGAACTTCTTTGATGCACCAAGATGATTGATTGAGGACGCAGTCTTTGAAGTTCTCTTGAAACGGTTTCTTTATAAGTTTTCCTCTAGGGTGGTTTCGACAAGAGGTCCTCGGGAATACAGAAGTACGTCTTTCCTGTCTTCTTATTTCTTGCTGATATTTTTCATGTTTTAATTTGTTTGATTTTCTGGTCTTTGGAGGAAATATATTCAGCGGTGTTTATTACGGCTTCTTCCTTCTCGGAAAAAGATGTGTCGTTGATCTTTGTGAGACGCGAACGAGTGGCGATTAAATCATGCAGCCCCAATGATATTAAACTGATTGACAGGCCAGAAATAGCGAATCGCTCAAGGTGACTTTCGAATTAAATTCTGAAGAAACTCCAGTAACTAAATAATTTAGTGCTTCTCAGGCGAATTAATGATCATAGACTGATCACGACTTTTTGACTCATGACATATTTCAGAAATGCAATATGAAAAAATACACTTTTTTAGGGGTATAATTGCTTTGAATTGCATAGAATTGTATTTCTTCAGATAATAAATCTAATATAGTCTGCCGTTTACGATGACTTGCATTTGAGATTTGTCTACGGTTTTTATCTATATTCAAGGAAATTGACTCTAGTTTCACGTATATTTCAGTAGATTATGTATTGAATTTTCGCAAGATTTGAGATTAATCTTCTCTTGGATTTTAGCGTCTGTTCAATTTCATTTTCTCTTTTTTTTTTTTTTTTTTTTGCATTTTTCAACAGCAATCGTTTAAAATTTTTTTTTCCCTATTTTCAAGGGCGATTAACTGTAAAATTCGTTCACCCTTTAAAGACTCAATTTTCCTACTGTATGTGTAAATGGTAAACCTCACTGCAGAGTACTCCACCTGAAAAGATCAACCTGCATTCTTACGATAAGCAACTGGACCTTAGCAACCAAACACCGCGTGTAAGGGTGGCGCCAGTCCAACTTGTTTTAATGGAGAAACTGCTCTCACACTTTCTTCGTAAACCCTACCTATTCCTCTTTATTCCTGGATTGCGTACAGTCTTCCATGAACAATACGAAGGAAAAAGTTGACTTAAAAGGAAATCTTACGTGTTTTTCCCTTGAGCTGGATCTCTCAGTGGCATAGATTTTCATTTTCCATTTTTATGATGATGAAGCCATCATTTGGATTCTCTCTCTCTCTCCTCTCTCTCATCTCGCTCTCTCTCTCTCTCTTCTCAGCATAGAATTTAGATGAATTTCGGTCTTTTTTTTAAAAAAGATTTTTTTTATGAATCAAAGTAGAATACAAAAATCTCCTTCATTGCTTAGTTAAAAGATGCATATTTGTTTTTAAAGCAAGTTAAAGCCCAGTACAAAAATCCTGAAGAGGAAGAAAACTCATGTAAAAGGAAGATAAAACAATGAGAAGAGAGAAAAAGGCAAACTGCTGATGGAATGAGTAATACCAAGGAAAGGAAAGTCATGAAAAGAGAAACAGTGAAAAGAAATCACGTATTCATTGTAAACGACTGGATGGGATGACGAGAGAGAGAGAGAGAGAGAGAGAGAGAGAGAGAGAGAGAGTTTAACTTTACGCGGCCTTCCTTCCATGGAATAAAAAAAAAAAGATAAATAGAATACACAGATGAGGAAATGAATTGCTTTTAAGAAATTAATTAGAAATATGAAGACACAAAAGTATAATATAGCAGATCTGTAAAATAATTCGATTGGTTAGGGAAGAAAAGTTGAATTAAATAGGATACGACGTTGAATTTTATCAAACAGCAAACTGCGAAGAAGGTACCACCAAATACAAAATACGACGAGCACACACAAACATTATATATATATATATATATATATATATATATATATATATATATATATATATATATATATATATAACCATCAATGAAGGGAGGAGGACACACACAGATGTACATGCTGTCTTTATTGCAACGTTTTCGTAATTATCAAGTTAATTACATCATCAGGCTGTTAAAATGAAAATAAATTTACCTAGTAAAATTGTAAAAAACAAAAACAAAACTAAGTATTAAAATTCAGAAATGCAAAAGTTAAAAAAGTTATTCTTACAAGTGTACAAAATATACACATTAAAAATTAAGGAAGTTAAATTATTTAAAAGGACATACATCTAAAATGAAAGATAAATGAACATAAAATAAGCAAAAATTGACAAAAGATTGAAAGCAGTTACAGAAACAAAGAAGTAAGGACCGACCTAGAGGAGTGACAGCGTTTAACTAAACGTAAACATAAAGACATAAATAAACAACACAAGTCAAGACAAATACAGAGGGGAGGAAGACGTATGGGTATTCAACGACGGAACAAGTTGTTTAATTAAGAGCGATTCTAGAATAACAAGGTCGTGCGGGTTGGTATGGGCCTAAAATACTGAAGTCTTTATTATCGATATATGTTTTACATATTTTGGAGTTGATTTCTAATATTGGAGTGTTCTGGGTTTGCAATCCTGCTGCCAGTACGGAAGCTTATGCCACGATGAGAATCGATACGCACCTTAAGGAGTCTGCTGGTGGATCCCACATAGGTCCCTGTTTGACATTCAGGGCAAGTATATTATAAATAACACCAGAGGACATATTAGATGATAATCGCTCCTTTGAGGTAAAGAGGGAACCGATGGTGAAAGGGTTCTTAGGGATTAAATTTACGTTTATGGCATGAAAATGTTCCTGAATGATTTCTGTGAACTTTTTGTGAAATTTAATGTCATGAGTAAATGGAAAGCATGCATAGAAAACTTCATTTTAGGGACAGTTAAAACTTTTTGGTAATAATGAATGTTTTTTCAGTAGGTGATCTATCAATTTCCTATAAATTAGCTTAGTAGGGAACAGTTATTGTTAAAAAAGTTAATTAAAAATGTTATCTCGTTATGGAAAAGGACCCAGTTCGACGTAAGGACAAGTGCTCGGTGGAGAAGGGTAGAAACAGAGTTGGACTTAAAATTCATAAACAAGAGCTATAAAAGTTGGTACCAAGTCCAGTAAAAGTTTTCTTCCTAAAAATCGTGGTATTAAAACAGTCGTTTTCTCTGAAAACTAAAACGTCCAGGAATGGTAGACGGTCGTTCGCCTCTTTTTCGATCGTAAACTTTATGCTCGGATGTATTGCATTGGGCATATTCTACGAAGAGGTCAGCTTCATATTCACTTTTAAAGAGGCCGAACGTATCGTCAACAAACCTGGAATAAAAAAGGGGGTAGAATCTTATGGGCAATTATCGAGCATTTGCTCCTCCAGGGAGCACATGAAGATATTGGCAAATGTAGGGCCGAGAGGAGAACCCATGGCCATGCCCTCTACTTGTTTAAATATTTACCATTAAAAACGAAGGCGGTGTCCTGCACTGCAAGTTCAAGTAAAGATTTAAAATGCGTGCGATTAAAATTGTTAAACGTAGAATCAGGAACAGGAAACAGCTTGTTAAGGATTAATTCAATAGTTTCTCCAACTGGGATATTAGTAAATAGTGGACTCTACGTCGAGACTGGCCATGAATAAATCTGAGTCTTGGCGGAGAATTGTTTCTTTAAATTGTAAGGAGTTATTTATTGTATACTTATTCTTAGTTAGATGCTCCAACATAGGTACAAGAAATTTGGCTAATTTGTAATTTGGGGTTTTAAAAGAAGCAAGGATAGGTCTAAGTGGAACGTCAGGTTTGTGAATTTTCGGTAAGCCGTAAAGGACACCAAATGAGGAGCCGTGGAGAACAGTTCTTGGTAAATAGTTTCATTAATAATATTTTCCTTCTTCAGAGACCTAAGGAAAACGGTTGATTTTATCTTCAATTTTAAAAATATATAGTAGTCAGGTGTCCCAATAAGTTCAAATTTTGTTCTGTCATTTAAAATACTTTCCATTTTCGATAAATACTCGCATTGTTGAGAATCACAGTTCCTTTCCCTTTATCAGGTGGTCGGGTAAGAATGATGTCTTGGTTTATATATTGTGTGTATGATATATACATACACACAATGTTTGTGTGTGTGTGTCTCGGATACAACTACCGACTACACATCAATTATCTCGTGTAGCTAACAGAGCAAAGTCAAAACTGATATTCCGAAGCAAATTTAAGCGAACCCCATTATCAGTCACAGACATAACTGACGTAATCGATAAAGACCAAGATTACTATTTATCAATCACAGACGTTTGACACAAAGAGACAGGAGGGAAATAAAGACAAGTGGCGTAGGGTGAGGACAATGCTATTGCCGTGTTTATGCTTCTTCATGAAGATAAGATAAACGGAGATACGTGACGCATGAAACATGAATGAAAGCTCTCACTGGGAGAGAGAGAGAGAGAGAGAGAGAGAGAGATTTGAGGGACCGTAAACGAAATCTCAAGATGACAGCCATTTTTCAGAGGCAGGAGAAGGACAGTTACTGATCCTTTACGATCCTTCCGGTGCTTCTCCTTCGGCGGCATCCATTTGCTTTAGAGCCTCGTCAGGGGTTTCGGAGTGATGTCTTATAGAGGAAGAGGTATACACACACACACGCGTCTCTCTCTCTCTCTCTCTCTCTCTCTCTCTCTCGAAGGTTAATTGTACTGTCGTTGGAAAACGGCGCCTTTTTCATCTTGGTAAATATTATTATGAGAAAGTCGGGCATCCGAATTCAGGAAAGTTGTTTTAAAGACATGACACGATGCGACTCTCTCTCTCTCTCTCTCTCTCTCTACAACAACTGGTGCTAAGGAGCTCACTCGATCTCTTTCTTTCTGTAATATGTTGTCGTGACTATGAATTATGTAGCCAAATAATAAATAACTATCTGCATTTATCACTCGATAAAAGATATTACCACCTGTTATTATTTACTTAGGCGTAACTAGCATTTATTCCCGTGAAAGCTCATATTCACCCACAGGGCAAAAAAGCGCCCTTCTATTGATAATCTTTATACATCCTGAACGTCGTGGACAATAAATAACTAAGGCTTGACGTCCTTCCGTATTTCAAAAGAGGTGAAGATGATCATGACAAATGAAGTTGCATGCCAGATATTACAAATGGCTGAGGGCGTTAAGATTTAGATTCTCTCTCTCTCTCTCTCTCTCGTGTGTCATTACGTTTTACACAGACGCCTTTGTGGCTCCCAGTGAGATTTTTTTCCAGAAAAGAGAGAGAAGAGAGAGAGAGAGAGAGAGAGAGAGAGAGAGAGAGAGAGTTACGAGGATCTACAAGGATTAGGATGTCTCAGACTTGTTAGTCCATCCGAGGAGAGAGAGAGAGAGAGAGAGAGCTCTTGCCATTTGCGCTGATGTTGTATATCTCTGTCGGGTAAGGAGCGAGACAAAGCTTTTCCCGCCTAAAGTTTGAGGGGACAGGCTGGCTGCGAGATGTGCGATAATGAAGAAAAATTTTACAATACTTTTATTAGCTTGAATTTATTTGTATTTTTTTCGCTGTAAATAAACAAACGCTTCCATGGCAGTCATCTCTGACACTTTAAGACGCACGACTTTTGGCAATAAGGAGAAAAATAAAACCACAAAAAGAGGGACTGAGGTCATTTTTATGAAGCGAATACTGTGAAAAATACTTGGCGACGTTAAAATAGAAAAATTACTTAAAAGGCATTAATTTAGGCCTAAAGGACGTAATAATGAATAAGACTCCACACACAAACACATAGTATTGATTTGCATATCTTGAAAATCGCTAATCCATATGACATACATTTTATAGCTTGATTTGAGATAAATACTGTGATTTTTATTTTTTGTAATAATACAATACAAATACCCCACGGTCAACACCACCTCCTCCCCCCCTCTCTCTTTGCTGGCCAACAGACTCGAAAGAGGAGCTAAAGCATCATCTTCTTAAAAGCTTTTCTTGCGAAATCCCCGAATTCAAGGAACAGCCATTGCTCCAATCACGCATCTCAATGATTCTCGAGACAACGAGAAATACAAAGACATTTTTCCCTTGTTCTGAGGCAAAGACAAAAAGATTCCTTCAACGTCGGTCATTAACAACCAGAAATTCGGCGCGTCAATGATAACCCAGTTTTTTAATCATACGAATTTCAGGATGATAACAGATTAAGCCTTTCAAAGTTTTCTTCAGATACTGAGGCCTTTTCATTAAGTGAGGTGTTATGAACGCATCGTTTTGAATAAGGTGACGGGACGTAACGGTCACTTTACAAACGCTATGAATTCCTCATTGAGGCCTCAGGGGCGTGATTGGTATGGTCCTGGCCTGCCACCTGGGTGGCCTCGAGTCGAGTTCTCGGGCATTCCACTGAGGGGGTTAAAGATGTGTATTTCTGGTGATAAAAGTTCACTCTCGAGGTGGTTCGGAAGTTACGTAAAGCCGTTGGTCCCGTTGCTGAATAACCACTGGTTCCCACAAAACAAACAAAACGAATTACTCATTGGACGAGTGGTTTGCGTCCTCGCCTACCAATCTGTGTGTGTGTGTGTGTGTATATATATATATATATATATATATATATATATATATATATATGTGTGTGTGTGTGTGTGTGTGTGTGTGTGTATATACATACATATATATATTAAATATATGATCTTAAGAGATGTATGGGCAAACCTGTTATATTTAATTTTAATGCAAAGCTTGTTGTGTCTATCATTTTCCACGTTAATAATATTTACTGGATACACGCAAATATTTGGAAACTGGAGAAAATTATTTTTTATTTTTAATTTTTAAATGATGTTATAATATTCATGAAATATCAATTTAAAAATGTAAATGTCAATGATTACATATCCCTGGAATTTTCTTTCTTCTTTTGTATTTCCTGCGTCATCCAGGAAAACCTAGATGGGAAAGTTCGTCATTACATAGCCTGAATCGGTTTCATTATCATTCATGAAAATGTGCCGTAAGCGCGCGCTCGCCTCTTATGCGTATACAAAAAATTCCGAATCAGAGATCCCAAGAAATAAGTCAAACTAAAATTATAAATCTTGTGTTGGGCCAAATTCATCATCATTAATTGCCAGCCATTAAGAGAAGATTCTCTCTTTGTCTGGGGACAAGAGAAATGTGTTTTTGTTTTTTGTCTTTGTCGTTGCGAGAATCGAATCGATGCGTTATTGGAACAATGGTTTGTTTCCCCGAATGGGAAATTTACCTGGAAAGCTTTTAAAAAGTCTCCATTATATTCCCTTTCGATTCCATTTGAGAGAGAGAGAGAGAGAGAGAGAGAGAGAGAGAGAGAGAGAGAGAGAGTAACTGATAAGTCTCATACCTTATACAATTTTACCCTTCAAAATTCCAGAAGGGCCTCTCGGGATTTTGTCAAATTTTTAATAGAAAATACAAAAAAGGAAATGACCCAGATTCTACCGAGCCTTCTCATGAGCAACATGAACAAAAGACTGGAAGATACAGCGCTGCTCATTATGCAAATAAATAAACTTTTCTTCAGCCATTGCGCCTCGTCGCTTCCTGCTCAGCTTAGGCGAAAAAGAAACAAAATGGCCTGAGAGGCTTCGGCGCCTCTGTTTACCAACCAACAATATTTTACAGAAATCAGATCAAGTGTCAAAAGTAAAGTCTTCTTCTCAAAAAAAAGAGTACTGGAAGACTCGAATTGTTCTGTGTAAACCGTCGTGACGAAAGAGGCAGAGCATTTTATTTATTTATTTATTTATGTAATTACTTAATATTATTATTATTATTATTTTTGTGTGTGTCCGTAACGTACCAGTATATTTTGAAATACTCAAGTTTCAAGAGCGACTTACGTTGCTTCCGTAGTGTTGTCTGGCTAAGGACTTTGGAACGAATTGATGATCGAGCAGTATATGTATTTTGCCAGACTTGAAAACAAAGTTAAAAGAAAACCATACATATTTAGCTTCCAACAGTTTACTTGAATATTATCTAGGAGCGCCGAAAGATAAGTGTAAATTTTAGGTTACGCATGAGTAAACAATATTTAAGGTACAGACGAGAGAGAGAGAGAGAGAGAGAGAGAGAGAGAGAGAGAGAGAAGAGAGAGAGAGAGTTACAAGGATCAGGATGTCTCAAAGACTTACTAATCCAT
Organism: Macrobrachium nipponense; assembly: GCF_015104395.2. NCBI lineage: Eukaryota > Metazoa > Arthropoda > Malacostraca > Decapoda > Palaemonidae > Macrobrachium > Macrobrachium nipponense. Next base: position 18,084,331 of record NC_087215.1, on the reverse strand, counting down.
CCGAGAAGACATCGTGTGCTCACTTATCTCTAGAAGCAGGTTTTACTGTTCATTCACACAGTGTTCTAATGATTATGTCTAGTTTTATTTTGAACTCTTCCACACTGTTGCTGTTTACATAGAGAAGAGAGAGAGAGAATTTGTCCCTCATTAAAAGATGAAGTGGAGACGGATATATTATCATTAAGGCCATCATTTTGGGATTAGATAAGAAAGAAACCCGTAAAAACAATCCAAATATATCGGCCAATCCTGGAGGCAGTAAAAGGACTCTTTCTGTCGTTTTACGAATCTTCCGGTGCTTTTACTTTTGCATCCATTTTCTCTCTCTCTCTCTCTCTCTCTCTCTCTCTCTCTCTCTCTCTCTCTCTCTCTCTCTCTGCCAGTGGAATAGTTTTCAAGAAAACCGATTGGCGTTTGGTGTTCTGCTGATTTCAATTATCTTGTTTCCCTGTTATTCTATCCAACATCCCTACTTTGTTTCCTCCTTTCACATTTTTTTTTTTTCCCAGTTATTGGTTCCTTCCTCGACCTTTATTTTTTTTTTTTTTTCGGTGTCTAGCTTTCATTCTTCTTATGCCATCTCCATACTCATTCTTGTTTTGTTTTTATACCTTCCTTATTATAGCTTCTTCCATTTGTTGACTTTGCTTTCCTACCTTTCTCTTATTCACTTTTCAGTTCATCATCCACACTTACTTTTTTTATGCCTTTCTTCTCTTGTTTTTCTCCCTTTCATCTGTGTCATGTTTTCCCTCCCTGGTATTTGATAGGCCCCGCATTCTCTCTCTCTCTCTCTCTCTCTCTCTCTCTCTCTCTCTCTCTCTCTCAGGATGATAATTTGTGGATATTGGGAAACGCGTGAATCAGATGGCATTTCTGCTTTCTTGGATGAAAAAATAATGTAATTGCATTCATTCCAAGCTCAGGGGTGACCCGAGAAAACGAAAATCCTTCAGCTGGTGAATCAAGTATGAAGAAGCGGTAGAATACTTTTACAAGAATAGCCGCTTCATAAACTACAGTACTTACACAAAAGCTTTGAAACGAGCGCGCGCGCGCGCCGTTTACTTACTTTAATCCCTTCTTTTATGCATGCCTTCTTAAGTGAATGTATATTAATATATATAAATGTGTACATGCCTTCTTGAGTGAATATATATAAATATGTATTCACACAGTTGTTATGTATACGTGAAATCAGCGACCATAATATAGAAAGGTAACGGGACCAAGAATATTCGTAAAATGAAGTTGCTCTTCTTACCAGCATCAAACGGCACTCCGAGAATGCGATGTAAATAAACAACCGGTGATAAACATGACCTACTGAAATGGTTGGCATTTAGGCAAAGACCCTGGATGTCGACGACGTGTCTTTGAACCAGAAAACAGGAAAAATGTCGTTACACCTTGATACAAATAATTAAAAGGTATTTTCTCAGGTTGCAGAGAGGAGAGAGAGAGAGAGAGAGAGAGAGAGAGAGAGAGAGAGAGAGAGAGAGAGAGAGAGAGAGAGATGGCCATCAAGTAATTACCTTCTCTCTGAGCTGGTTTCAAGTTGAACATTAGACTTGGCCATTGCTTAGATGGGTGTCCACCAATGAATGTTTGGCTATTATGTGGCCGTTACACAGCGCTTGTTTCCCGTTTAGTCTTCATTAGAAGACATTGGGCTTGACCGCGACGTGAGTGGGTGACCACTGATGAATGTCCGACGCGGGCATTCATTACGATAATTACTGCAATTTGCGACAGACTATGGAGTCGTACAGAAGCGTCAATGACCAAAATGCCAATATTTAGTGCCAGAAAAAATTGCAGTTGTTCTACCATTATGATCAAGTGCCCGTCCAGTTATGTGTCCGCTTGACACTAACTTGATTTTTCGGCATCTGGAAATTACTAAGAAAATTCATTTAAAATGGGTCGTTGAAGGAGAACATTTCGCCCTCGATAACTCAAACTTCTCTAGCGGAGAGATGATATTAAAAGTATTTGCGATGCTACTCTCCCAAATTGTCTGAAATAATTATTATTATTATCATTTGCCGGAAGAAGGCCTTCCATCAATACAGGTTTTATTGAAAATAATGGCTATTTCAGCCGAGTTTATTTTGTACAGAAGTTTCTCTATCCTTCTTATTACTGACTTTTCTTCTGCACTCAAGTTGGCTATTAAAACGCCAAATGGGGGATTCATGTTAAAAACGCGGTATGCCAAACTAAATATATATTATACAAAATGCAGTACAAATTGGATCTTAAGCTAATTTGTCAATTAGGCTTAAGATTCAAATGGTACTGCATTTTGTATAATTCAGTTGTATTCCACATAAGTAAATGAAAATGTGAAAAATACCACGTTTTTTACATGAATCCCCCATTTGGCGTTTTCACAGCCAACTTGGGTACAAACGAAAATTCAGTAACAAGAAGAATAGAGAAACTTCTATAAAAAATAAACACGGCTGAAATAGCCATTATTTTCAATAAAACCTGTATTATTATTATTAATATAATACTCTTGCGGGTTGTACTGGCCTTATAGCAGAAGGACGTGCAGTTGAAGTTTATACTCATAGCCTTCGGTAATGCCTTAAAGCAAAGTGACATGCGTTGGCTGGCATCACGTTACGGCACCGGGTAATGAACGTCTGGTGTAATCTCACTGCCCGATGGTCAGTCTTATGGATCACTAAGCAAAGGTTCAGGGCTGTGGTTTATGGTCTTCCGGCATCGTATGTGTCACACTTGGGGCACTATTACCACTGTGCCTCCCCTTGGCAATAGAGTAGAATAGAACAGAATATATACGATTCAGGCCAAAGGACAAGAGCTGGGACCATGAGGTAACTCATCGCTATAACGGAAATTGGCAGTAGAAAGGCTTGATAGGTGTAACAAGAGGAAAACCTCGCAGATGCACGATGATTCAATTGTTAGAAGGGGTATGGAAGGGAAGATGGTAGAAAGCGAATATGAACAAGAACTTGAAATGGGGGTTTTGCCAGCTAGGGGCAGGGGCCGAAGGGAAACTTGCAAAGAACCTTGAGTAATGCCTCTGTGCATCAAAATAACATGAGAACCTGAGATTTTGTTTTCACAATGAATAAGCCTTTCTTAATAGCACTGGAGTCGTTGACTGAGAAGGATGCTGCTGCGCTAGTAGGCAAGCATTTCCGGGGATTGAAATTGCCACTGAGAGGAGGATTTGCGTCTAAAAGGCTGTTGGTCCGACTCTGACCAAGACTATCTACCCATCATAAGTTTCGTTCTGGCTCCTACAATGTTTTTTTTTTATTAAATATATGATTGTTTTTTATTTATATATATATATATAATATATATATTATATATAGGTATATAATATACCTCCCCACAATGTACTTTTTTTATATATATATGTATATATATATTATATAATGTATAATTTTATATATATACTTTAATAATAGTATATATCATATATATAGTATTATATATATATATATATATATATATATATATATATAATTATATATATATATATATATATATACATATATATATATATATATATATATATATCTATATATAATTATATAATATTATATATATATTTAATAGTAATAATATATATATATATATATATATAATATATATATATATATATAATAATATATATATATATATAATTATATATACATATTTAATACTTATATATATTTATTTTATACTATATATATTATAATAATTATTATAATATAATATATATAATAATTATAGCATACGCTCTTTGAATAGAAAAGCTATAACTTGGTGGAGAAAAACTTCGCACCCTTACTGTGGAGATGTTCCAGATGACCTGAGTTACATGACAGAACCCAGTATGGTTGAAATTTTGGAAGACGGAAATTGAAATGGATGATAGCGCCGAGATTAAGGATCTCTATATATCTAGATACAACGCTTTTTACAGACGCCCCAGAGTACATTCGAGAAATATTTTAAGAGAAAACTGAGAGGCGTTTTGTCATTTGAGATAATCCGGTGGTAATGCTTCTGGGGGAGTTAAGATAACGTCGCAACACCATTTCCCCGGTTCCCCCCAAAAAGCTGGCGGGAAGGCAAGGAGCTGGATGCAAGATGTTCGATGACTGAGAAAAGTTTTGAGTATTTGCATAATGAGTTAGTGTGTGTTTGTGTATATGTTTTTTTTAATTATCTGCCTTACATTGTTTGTTGAGTCCTACATGAGGGATTTTTGTTGTTTCAATTTCCTTCGCCTCATAGATTTCAACGTTGTTGTATTATAACTTTAAAAGATGCAGAAGATTAATTATGAGGTAGAGTGTGATAATAGACGTTTATCATAAGTCTCTTGTGGTAAAATCTCTTTTTTGGTCTTGTCGACTAATACCATCCCAATTCCATTGGATATAATCTCTCTCTCTCTCTCTCTCTCTCATTTTTGCTTTGGGAACACAGTTATTACTAATACAGTCTCCTAAAAAGTTTGTCTTATATCGCACACTCGGGGAACAACCACTGTTCCAATAATAGATCTAAAAGATTTTCGTAGAGACAAAAAGAGCAAAGACACTTTTGTCTTGTTTCCAGTCTGACATAAACATTCTTTTAACTGCCGGCAATTTAATACTGTAATTTTGGAGCTTGTGATTATTTTTATTGGATTTTATATTTGCTTGCGCCCTTTTAATTTTCTAAATACCTCACACTTGATACCGATAAAGGAAATGTTGGTTTTTGCCAGATTATGTTCCCGTTCATGGCGATAGATTTTTTGGCATCGGAGATCATCCAGATATTTTGATTATCTTCATATATATATATATGTATATATATATATATATATTAATATATATTATATATATATATATATATATCTATATATATATATATATATATATATATATATAGTAAATGGTTAAGAAAAAATTGTGGGATTAAATTTTAAATTTGTATTCTGACTCCACTTGAAAACAAATAAGGATTTCATTCACTTTAAATTCCTAGAAAAAGACAAGTACGTTTAAACAATACAACATGACCAAGCACGCACACACACACAAACAAACACACTCACACACACAAAATGATTGCAGCAATAAAAAGCGTTTGTGATATGTGCACAGTTGTGCCCAAAGGTAGTCCAATTCGAATTCGAGCTGATAAAACACAAAAAAAAAAAAAAGTACAAAACTTATTTGAAATCATTCGCAAATGGCCACTACTTCTCGCTCATTTTATGAATCCGTATTTTACACATATGCCCATTTGTTACATGAGCCGTGAGGGAACAAATGAGTTCCATGAAGTTATGAAATCTGGTAATTTAGTGTCACAACTCTCTCTCTCTCTCTCTCTCTCCTTATAAACATATACGCATATAAAAATATACATATATATAAATACATATATATAGATATAGATATAAGATATAATAATTATATACATATATATATATATATATATATATATATATATATATATATATATATATAATAACTATTTCATCATGAATGGTCGTCGAGAGTCTTTCTCCCTCTTCAGTGAAAGAAACAAGTAAATGGTATAGACTCGTCTCTTCATTTACCTTGTCAATTTCGTGGGAATTCCTAAAGAAAGCATAACATAATCCTCTCCGAACAATCATAATTATCATTCTCTTCTGGCATTTTTTCATACTGAATAATACAACTTCTCTATATTCAGGGCATTTTCCTTTCTTTGAAAAATACTAGTGTTATTATTCTCAAACTACAATAATTAGTGAAAATAACCCCAGTCCCTAAATAACTGCGCTACAAGAAAAAAAAATCAAGTTTTCTTACAATCTTATTTCTGTAATTATGTTTTCTTATTTCATTAAATATGGAATTCAATCATTTATCAGCTTCTTATTTAGATCTTCCAAGTTTAATTTCATTGTTATTATTTTCATACACTCATTCAGTTATTTTCCCTAATCTTTACCATCTTAATTTTTTTTTTTTTTGGGGGGGGGGAAAGTAGTGGGTACCATAATAACCTACAACTTTCTCTCTCTCTCTCTCTCTCTCTCTCTCTCTCTCTCTCTCTCTCTCTCTCTCTCTCTCTCTCTCTCTCTCGTTCGCAAACTTCCCCGTACAATAAATATGAATCTCTCCACTCTCCATTCTCCCATTCCTTATTCTCCCATTCTTTACCCAATTCTCACTCCTTCTTAACCACCCTTTTTCTGACCTCGACATCCCCTCTTCCATTTATATTCTACCAATATCCTCGAGTCTCTGCAAACCTGCTTTCTTTCCCACAAGTTACTCGAAAGTTCAAAACTAAAAATAGTTCTTGGAGTAACAAAGGTAGGAGGACGAAGAAGAGGATAAATGAAGGCTCCTCCTACGTCTTTATCGTTATTCTTATTCTCTCTTTTTTTTATTTTTTTTTCTTGTCCTTTGTAAATTACTACTTATATTATATCCATTTCGAAATAATCTACTGCACAGGGATACGTCAGTACCAAAAGTAACCTCATTTGCCTGAGCATCATATGGTATTATATTTATTTTCCTATGGTATAGCACTGCATATTAACTTACTTTATACAAACGTCAGCAATTATAGTAAAATGTATATAAAAGTTATAAAAAAAATCCACAATTATATATTAAACTGTATATAAAAACTTAAATTATACAAAAATCCACAATTATATAGTAAATACAAAATCTATAAGAACTTGTTATAAAAAAAACCCACAATTATATAGTAATTACAATGTATATAAACACGTATGTTACTAAACAAATACACAATTATATAGTAAATACAATGAATATAAAAATTTAAGTTATACATAAATCCACGATTACATGGTAATAATTACACAAAATTTGACAACTATAGTAAACTGCATTACGAAGTAAAAGACAATAGCAAAGACTTTCAAACACCTGAGCGGTGTTTCTCATCAGTGTTTACATTTTTTAACTGTAAACACTGATGAGGTTCGCCAACCTTTGCTTTTGACTTTCACATAGTATACAGTTTATGATATATTGAGGATTTTTATTTCACAAACTGTTTTGCCCGAGATTGTAAATTTCTGAGCAACTTAAGTTACACTGTTTCAGGACAATGGATCCTCTTGAGGTGCCAACCTGAGATACAAGGAGTACGAGAGACTTTGGGGCCCAGTGATTAACTGAAGGAAACTTTGGAACCTCTTGATTAACAGAAGGAAATTCAGTGATACGGATGACTGTTCAAGGATAAGGGAGTGAACGGAGTATTCTGCTGTAATACCAACTTATTTAAAATATTAATATAGTTAAGTATAGTTTAGCATGGTGCCATATCGTCAAACTGACAAATTTTGTTTATTAACATGAGGATTATTCTTCTTTGTGTGACGTTCATATCTTCGGCAAATCAAACGAGAGAGAGAGAGAGAGAGAGAGAGAGAGAGAGAGGAGGAGAGAGAGAGAGAGAGAGTATTCACAATAACTATGACTGCAACTTCATAAGTATTCGGATATCCGACGTCACGACGAAAATGGAAAAGAAAAACCCCCGCGGAATTTTCAACTCGGCTTTATTTCTGTATTCAAGGAAACTAGACGCAGCGATGGAATAACAAAGGGGGGTGGGGGGAATGGGGGGTAGGGGGGGTGTTGGCTGATGGTAGGGGGGGGGGGGGTGGGGTGGGTAAGGGGCGTTGTTGGAAGCCAACTTCCGAGAAAAGAGGACTTGTCTCCGTCGCTAAAACAACTCGCGGTTGCCAACGTCCGGTGGATTAGCATAAATCTGGGGAGTTGAAGCACAAATGGTTCTCAGTTCCTCTTCCCTTTCAGAAGGAGATGGTGAGTATGTTTATCTTGTTGGCGAGCTCTCGGAAAATTAAATGAAATTATCCAGTTGTCATGGCCAAGGTAAACAAATTATATTCGAAGGCTGCTGATATTCGTACAACACGCCACCTATATCACCTGGATATTTACACTAAAATTTGATACAACCTCATGGACAATTTCTTCTTCATGTTTGATTTACTCTCTAACTGTTAAGTTCTGTTATCTGCAGTTCAGATAATTAAATAATTCAGTTTAATTTTTCATCTTGTTTATTCTTACCTTTCTTTCCAAAAGGGGTACAACTCTACTCTGGAAACTTTGCTAGAAAAGACGTTTTGGGCTTATACATCGCAATGTATGTTTAATACAAGCAAGAATAACTTTTTTCTTAAATCAGCAAGGAGACCCTCCATCAAATGCCTATGACAAGGCCTCCCCAAACTGCAAATGTCAATCAAAAGCAATCCCAAAAGAAATAAAAAGGAAAAATCTTTTCCTCCAGATAATTCCAAAATAAATACACTATCTCAATGGACGTAAGTACGTTTACACACCGCTAACCGATCCGAAATGGTCCTGCATACTAAATGATTACTTTTTTGCGAATTCAGCCAAAGAAAACTAACTCGTGGATCTCGCACCTGGAACACCAACAAGAACTAGACTTGATGATTTAACTGATTATTTTCCCGAACTACTTATACAACACCAATGAAAATAAAATAAAAAAGCTTTCATTCCTTAGCGTCCTGTGAAAGTGTAAAAACGCTTACACAGCTACGTATACTTCTAAAAGACTCCAAAAAGTTACCAGCTAAAAGTTAAAATCATAAAACTACTCAGACAAATGAAAAAGCAGGAAGGACTTGTATCGTATTTCTGAGGAGTTTTTATTCCCGAGACAAAGCCGGAAAAAGCGTCTTTCAAAAGATTCCATAAACATTACCCTTAATTAAAAATCATCTTGACGTATCTAAGAAGTTCTAAGAAGATCATCTACGGGCAACAAGTTAAGAATTTCACGAATGGAGATCGTTTTTGAACTAATTCGCAAGCAACTTTCATCTTTAAAGTATCTGACCATATAATTGAGAAAGCATTCAAAAGCAAAACGTAATTTCTACCGACCCCTTAAAAGACAAGACCAGAGACACCACCCAACAACATAAAGAAAAAAAGTTCCCGACCTGGAGACGATTAAGAGAGTAAACTCACACCCTTGGTAAATCCAACCCTTTTTGCATTTTACCTACCCAAATACCTTAGCCAAATCCCTGATTACGTCCAACAAAAGACATCGCCCAAAGACTCTGGGGTATATGAGATCCCATGCCAGACTGTGACCAATCTTCATCGGATTTACAGGTAAATCACTTCCCCAGAGATTAATACAACACAAACGGTCAGTTAGGTATGGACAAACAGAATCGGCTATTTTTTCAACCATATAAATGAACATAACCATAGAATAAACTGGAATATGTCACGTGTAATTTATAGCAGCAACTGCCGGTACAAGAGTCAAATGATGGAATCGGCCCTTAATAAAAGAGAAGCAGGTAATGAACATCTTCAAAAGGGAATTGGACATCGGACATCGTCGACGCAGTGTTCATTCAACCAACGCTTAAGAAGATTAAAGGAAGATTATCAGCTGGGGTGACCTAAATTGGCTTACTTGTGGACGAATCTCTTGGTATAAATACCACCTTTTCTGTAAACTTTTCTCATTCATATTACCTGAAGAGAGGAGACAGCAGTCTCTGAAATAAATAGTACTTTTCTCTCTACATTTGGTGTTTTTATGGGCTCCTTTTATTAGATATATGTATAATATATATATAAATATATATATATATATATATATATTATATATATTATATATATATATATATATATATATATATATATATATATATATTTACATACATATATATATAATACATATATATATCATACATACATACATACATATATATATATATATATATATATATATATATATATATATATATATATATATATATATACTATATATATATTAGCAGATTACTATTGAATCAAGAGGGTTAGACGTTAGAGTACTTTCCATAGCGAGTCATGCTTTCGAATCCTATCCAAGAGAACGATACTACCATACGGAGTGTTTACTGAGTTCGTAATAAGGGAAATGGAGATCGTTGTGGACATCTCTTCGCCATCCCGTTGAGAATAGTAGTATGCATAGCGTAGCTGGGCTCCAGTAAGCACCAGAAGATTGAAGACCCGACTCTATCGGTGGAAGAGAAACCGTAAGACTGAGGCTGGGGATTAATGGAAACTCAAGCACAGGAAAGACACAAGTGGCGGAATTTCACAGAGACCCTTTTGGCTCGTGTGGGGTTTGAGGCGACGGTGAGGAGGTTATATTATTTAAAGGAATTACGTCTGTGATGACTTTTTGATCCGACCCAAAGTTTTAAGGAGAGAACGTTAATGTCTAGGTTTTCTTTTTTTGAGCCGATCAGAGAGAGAGAGAGAGAGAGAGAGAGAGAGAGAGAGAGAGAGAGAGAGAGAGTGAGAGTGGTACAAGTTTTGTACAAGTATAAACTTATAATGCAAAAAAGTCGACTGTTGTTTTTTTTTCCAACACTTGTCGTCTCGCATCCAGCCTTCTCCTCTCAGCCTTGGAAAATGTTATATGATGTCAATTCAAGACTTGGCGACAGAGTTCGGGAAGGGCGGGGGGGGGTGGGGGGGGGGGGGGGGGGGGGGGGGGGGGGGGGGAGTTTTTTCACCATTTCAGTTTTTCTTCCCCCAAACATCTACCAGTTAAGTACCCATCACTCTTTATCTCAGCGTTTTCATTTCTCTGTTGAAAATACCAAAATTGTAAAAAGCACCAATCACAGAATATAAAATAAAACACACACTTCAATAAGAAAATGGATAAATGCACATGAAATCACTTCAAATCAAACAAACACAAAACAATATTCATCATATGTTAGCGAATGCAGTTAAAGGAGAAGCCATTTCCCAGAGAGAGAGAGAGGAGAGAGAATTTGAACTGACGCCATGGCGTTTTTCCTTTCAAATTTTTTTCTCTCGTTTTTTTTCTGTCACTATCTCTTTCAGTGTTTGCTTTAGATTGAACCTTTCTTTTATTTCAAGGAATATTGTTGTTACTGTTTGTTTATTGAAAGCCCATTCTCAGTAATGCTGCCTTTTATTTTATCCATCTTTCAAGAAGAAGTCCTTTGCGTTTGTTATGGTCTGCTGTTTTTCTTTAGGAATGGTCAGTCTTTTTTTTTTTTTTTATTATTATTATTTGAAGCCGTGGCCGGTAGAAATGGGCTTAGAAGGCGCTTTTTTTTAAGGTGCTACGATGCTTATCGAAATCTCGTATCCCCTTCTCTCTCCGTCCATTTTATTTTGACTATTGAAATATTTTAAGCAATTTCTTTCCTTTTATTTTTTTACGTTAAACCTCGCTGTAAATTGCACTGAAAAAAAATCGCATTATACGCGGATAACTGCTTACGCTCTCCATCGTAAATTGAAG
>NC_087215.1:18053620-18072449 GCF_015104395.2 Macrobrachium nipponense | reverse complement strand
CTAGATATATAGAGATCCTTGATCTCGGCCGCTATCATCCATTTCAATTTCCGTCTTCCAAAATTTCAACCATACAGGGTTCTGTCATGTAAACTCAGTCTCATCTGGAACATCTCCACAGCAAGGGCGCGCGAATTTCTCCACCAAGTTATCGCTTTTTGCATTCAAAGAGCGTTATGGGCGTATATGTATGTATATATCATATATATATGTGTGTGTGTGTGTGTGTGGTGTGTGTTGTGTACACAAAAAAGACGTTGTGGAAGGAGCCAGTTACGAAGACTAATAATGTAATAATGTAGTAAATAGTCTTGGTCGGAGTCGAACCACAAGTCGTTTAGACACAAATCCTCCTGTCAATGGCAATTTCAGTCTCCGGAAATGCTTGCCTACCAGTGGCAGCAGCCATCCTTCTCAGTCAACCACCTCCAGTGCTACTGAGAAAGGCTTTTCCATTGTGAAACAAAATTTCTGGTTCTTATGAAGGGTCACACTTCGGACAACCTGCTTGTTATTTTTGCCAAGGGGAGTCCCGTAGTTGGGTAGTGCCGTCAGTGCACCTCATGTGGTGCACAGTAGGCATTGCTTAAGTTTCTTTGCAACTTCCCTTCGGCCCCCTTTCAATCTTTTTCATAGTCTCTTTCTCCCATCTTCCTTTGCACCATCTCCTACAATTGATTCATAGATGATCTGCGAGGTTTTCCTCCTGTTTACACCTATCAAGCCTTTCTACTGTCGATAGTCGTTCAGCGATGAGTTACCTCATAGGTCCCCAGCGCTTGTCCTTTGGCCTTAATCGTATATATTCCGTTCTATTCTACTCTGTTGCCAAGGGGAGGCACAGCGGTAATAGTGGCCCAAGTGTGACACATACGAAGTCGGAAGACCATAAACCACAGCCCTTGAACCTTTGCTTAGTTATCCATACGACTGACCATCGGGCATGAGATTACACAGACGTTTCGTTACCCAGTGCCGTAACCGTGATGCCAGCCAACGCATGTCACTTTGCTTCAAGGCATTACCGAAGGCCATGAGTGTAAACTTCAACTGCACGTCCTTCTGCTATAACGCCAGTGCAACCCGCAAGAGTATTATATAATAATAATAATAATAATAATAATAACTAATAATAATAATAATAATAATAATAATACAGGTTTTATTGAAAATAATGGCTATTTCAGCCGTGTTTATTTTTTTGTAGAAGTTTCTCTATTCTTCTTATTACTGACTTTTCGTTTGTACCCAAGTTGTCTGTGAAAACGCCAAATGGGGGATATATGTCAAAAACGTGGTATTTGTCATATTGAATATATTAATAACAAAATCCAGCACAAATTGGATTTTAAGCCTAATGACAAATTAGCTTAAGATCCAATTTGCCGCAGCATTTTGTATAATATATATTCAGCTTGACATACCACGTTTTTGACATGAATCCCCCATTTGGCGTTTTAATAGCACTTTGAGTGCAGAAGAAAAGTCAGTAATAAGAAGAATAGAGAAACTTCCATAAAAAAAAAAAAATAAACGCGGCTGAAAATAGCCATTATTTTCAATAAAACCTGTATTGATGAAGGTCTTCTTCCAGCAAATGATAATAATAATAATTATTTCAGACAATTCACGAGAGTATAGCATCCCAAATACTCATCTCTTAGCTAGACAAGTTTGTGTTATCGGGGCCGAAATGTTCTCCTTCAACGACCCCTTTTAGATGAATTTTCTTAGTAATTTCCAGATGCCGGAAAATCAAGTTAGTGTCAAGCGGACACATAACTGGACGGCACTGAAATCGTAATGGTAGAATAATGCAATTTTTCTCTCACTAAATATTGGCATTTTGGTCATTGCCGCTTCTGTACGACTCCATTGCCTGTCGCAAATTGCAGTAATTATCGTAATGAATGCCCGCGTCGGACATTCATCAGTGGTCACCCACTCACGTCGCTGCCAAGCCCAATGTCTTCTAATGAAGACTAAACGGGAAACAAGCGCTGTGTAACGGCCACATAATAGACACATTCATTGTGGACACCCATCGATAAGCAATGGCCAGAAAGTCTAATGTTTTTCAACTTGAAACCAGCTCAGAGAGAAAGTAATGACTTGATGGCCATCTCTCTCTCTCTCTCTCTCTCTCTCTACTCTCTCTCCTCTCTCTCGTTCAAATCCTGAGAAATACCTTTTAATTTTATTATTTCATCAAGGTGTAACGACATTTTTCCTGTTTTTCTGGTTCAAAGACCACGTCGTCGACATCCAGGATCTTTGCCCAAATGCCAACCATTTCAGTAGGTCATGTTTATCACCGGTTGTTTATTTACATCGCATTCTCGGAGTGCCGTTTGATGCTGGTAAGAAGAGCAACTTCATTTTACGAATATTCTTGTTCCCGTTACCTTTCTATATTATGGTCGCTGATGTCACGTATACATACAACTGTGTGAATACATATTTATATATATTTACTCAAGAAGGCAATTATACATTTATATATATTCACTCAAGAAAGCATGCATAAGATAAGGGATTACAGTAAGTAAACGGCGCGCGCGCGCTCGTTTCAAAGCTTTTGTGTAACTGCTCTACTATGAGATTCAGGGCCTCTGTAACACGGTGTTTTCGCAATAACTTTTTATCTATGCATTTCATAAATATAACGCTTATTCAGAATACACATTATATGTACACATAAATTTTGACTGCATTCTGCATTTTTGAAGACGGGCCAACTTACTCAGAGAAAAGGTTTCGAACGCACTCGTTACGTAACTTATGACAGCATTTCTTCCCTCTTTCTCGATGGATGATTGGCTATACGTAACGAAGGCTATACCTCTGGCAACAATGACAAATAAATTTAAATACAAGCAAAGCAGCACACTTTATGAACTCTGAAACCTCTCCACTGATAATTGTCATAATGAACAAAGCAACAAAGTATGTTACTAAACACAAAAACACTTCGATTATTAGTCTATCTCCCAAAATAAGTTTCCTAAGAAATTACAGTCTACTTTATAGGTCACAATCAGATTGACAAGATGTAGAGAATAGTTGGTAATTTTCAAAAACATAGTAGACAAGCTTGATTGGATACCTGCTATATCCAATGTCAAGCAATTTTTATTTATTGGCTATCTACCTATTTACTGAAAAAAATAGCCGGTACTGTATTTTGGCTTTAAACCTTCACCAGTAATTATCGTCAGAATGATAACTTCATGAGGCTCCACCCACTTTGGCCTCGTTATAATTCAGGATAACACTGAAGGCTATCATGGGCATTGTTGGATTACAAAATTTAACTTCTGGCTATAAAAACTCATTTCTCGAGTAGTTGTAAGAAGTGCTAAATGATCCTCAAGGATCCCAGCAGTTGGCCTAAATGTTTAATTCATGTATATTATGCATATACAGTTGCAGCACTACTGCTACAGCAGTATTACTACGCTAGCACAGATACCCCACCCACATCTATGTATCGTTCCGCCATTCATAAAGTATTCGGGTTTCAGAGCCGATGGAACAAGGAGAATGAGTTTCTGTCTAGTGGATGGGCGGGGCAACATTTCGTCAAAAGGTGTTTACTTTGCTTACGTAATGAAAGTTTTTCGACTCTTGGCTCGTAATCATTGGGTCCATGGCGTCGGCTAGATAATTTTTACTCTATAAAAACTTACTACGGGCTTTGTTTAGGTTATTGATAATGCTGACAAAATTTGTGTGTGGTTGTAAAATATACATATGTTAACTTTCAGCTACATCCGATGCTTTGACAAGGAGCAAAGTCCAAAAAACCGTGTTACAGAGGCCCTGAATCTCATAGTAGTTTATGAAGCTGCGATTCTTGTAACAGTTTTCTGCCGTTCCTTCATACTTGATTCACCAGCTGAAGGATTTTCGGTTTCTCGGGTCACCCCTGAGCTTGGAATGAATGCAATTACATTATTTTTTCATCCAAGAGAGCAGAAATGCCATCTGATTCACGCGTTTCCCAATATCCACAAGTTATTATCCTGAGAGAGAGAGAGAGAGAGAGAGAGAGAGAGAGAGAGAGAGAGAGAGAGAGAGAGAGAGAGAGAGAATGAGGGGCCTATCAAATGCCAGCGAGGAAAACATGACACAGATGAAGGGAGAAAAACAAGGGAAGAAAGGCATATAAAAAGTAAGTGTAGATGATGAACTGAAAAGTGAATAAGAGAAAGGTAGGAAAGCAAAGTCAACAAATGGAAGAAGCTCTAAGAAGGAAGGTAAAAACAAAACAAGAATGAGTATGGAGGACGGCATAAGAAAAATGAAAGCTAGACTGATAAGGTCGAGGAAGAAACCAATAACTGGAAAAAAAATGTGAAAGGAGGAAACAGAGTAGGGAAGGTGGTAAGAATAATTGGGAAACAAGATCACTGAAATCAACCGAACACCAAACGACAGTCGGCTTTCTTGAACACTATGCCACTGGTAGAGAGAGAGAGAGAGAGAGAGAGAAAGCAGGGCCAATCAAATAGCAGCGAGGAAGCATTTACAGCAAATGGATGCAAAAGTAAAAGCACAGGAGGATTCGTGAAACGACAGAAAGAGTCCTTTTACTGCCTCCAGGATTGGCCGATATATTTGGATTGTTTTTACGGGTTTCTCTCTTATCTAATCCCTAAGTGATGGCCGCAGTGATAATATTATCCGTCTCCACTTCATCTTTTAATGAGGGACAAATTCTCTCTCTCTCTCTCTCTCTCTCTCTCTCTCTCTCTCTCTCTCTCTCTCTCTCTCTCTATGTAAACAGCAACAGTGTGGAAGAGTTCAAAATAAAACTAGACAAAATCATTAGAACACTGTGAATGAACAGTAAAACCTGTTTCTAGAGATAAGTGAGCACATGATGTCTTCTCGGATGGACTAGTAAGTCTTTGAGACATCCTAATCCTTGTAACTCTCTCTCTCTCTCTCTCTCTCTCGGAATCGAAAGGGAATATAATGGAGACTTTTCAAAAGCTTTCACTGTAAATTTCCCATTAATGGAAACAAACCATTGTCCCAATAACGCATCGATACGATTTTCGCAACGACAAAGACAACAAAAACACATTTCTCTTGTTCCCAGACAGAGAGAATCTACTCTTAATGGCTGGCAATTAATGATGATGAATTTGGCTCAACACAAGATTTATAATTTTAGTTTGTCTTATTTCTTGGGATCTCCGATTCGAAACGTCTTTCTATACGCATAAGAGGCGAGGGCGCGCGTACGGGCACATTTTCATGAAGGATAATGAAACGGATTCCGGCAAGACCGTCCATTTCAGGCTACGTAATGACGAACGTGCCCATTGAATCATTCTGAATGACGCAGGAAATACAAAAGAAGAAAGAAAATTCCAGGGATATGTTATTATTGACATTTCCATTTGTAAATTGATATTTCATGACTATTATAACATCATTAAAATTAAATATTAATTTCTCCAAGTTTCCAAATAATTTGCATGTAACCAGTAAATATTATTGACGTGGAAACTCATAGACACAAAAAGCTTTGCATTATATAATTAAATATAACTGGTATTCCCGGACATCTAAAATCATATATTTATTTATATTATATATGTATGTATATACATATATTACCTTCTTGACTACCACAGTGCGAAAATGGCCCGTGTGTCAAAAGAACGGTCTCAACAAGTCCTTGTTCTGTTGTCAGTTCCACGCTAGACGAGTGGTTTTCGAGCTCGGCTGCCAATGCGGTTGTCCGAAGTTCGATTCCCTGCTCTGCCAACGCGAAATCAGAGGATTTTACTTCTGGTGATAGAAATTCATTTCTCGATATAGTGTATTCGGATCCCACAATAAACTGTAGGTCCCGTTTCTAGGTAACCAATTGGTTCCTAGCCACGTAAAAATATCTAATCCTTCGGGCCAACCCTAGGAGAGCTGTTAATCAGCTCAGTGGTCTGGTTAAACCAATATATACTTAACTTTTTGTACCCATGTTGACGCTCATACCCATTCACCGTTGGGTCGACGGGTAGGCGACAGACTAGGAAAGAACTCTGTTCTCGTAAGTCAGTCATTCCAGAAACTTCTTTTTTTTTCTCTCTCTCTCAAAAAGAAATCAGTCTGTATGATTAATTATGACAAAAATCCAAGATCATTAACTCTACAATCTAAGTCTTGAATATGTATTTCTATAGTAACATATTTTCTGTTTTAGCAGGTTTACGCTGAGAAACGAAAAATGCAAACTACTCACTTCTCAATGAATATGAAACATGGTTATCCAGTATTTCTCATTAAGTTAAGTATATCTTAGTTTAACAGACCACCGAGCTGATTAACAGCTCTCCTAGGGCTGGCCCGAATGATTAGATATTTTTACGTGGCTAGAAACCAATTGGGGTTCTAGCAACGGGACCTACAGCTTGTTGTGGGATCCGAACCACACTATATCGAGAAATGAATTTCTATCACCAGAAACAAATTCCTCTGGTTCCGCGTTCGCCGAGCCGGGAAGTATTTCTCCTTGGTATGCCCAGAATTACATAACCTACCTTTTTCAAACAATCGAGCAACTTATCAGGTTGGTAATGAATTCATTAGCATGCTGTTTGTAAAGAGCCCGTCACGTCCCATCACCTTATTCAAAACTATGCATTCATAACACCTTACTTCATGAAAAGGCATCAATATCTGAAGAAAAATTTGAAAGGTTTAATCTGTTATCATCCAGAAATTCTTATGATTAAAAGACTGGGTTATCATTGACGGCCCGAATTTCTGATTGTTAATGACCAACCTTGAAGGAATCTTTTTGTCTTTGTCTCAGAACAAGGGAAAAGTGCCTTTGTTTTCCTCGTTGCCTCGAGAATCATTGCGATGCGTGATTGGAGCAATGGCTGTTCCTTGAATTCGGGGATTTCGCAAGAAAAGCTTTTAAGAAGGTGATGCTTTAGCTCCTCTTTCGAGTCTGTTGGCCAACAAAGAGAGAGAGGGGGAGGGGGTAGGAGGTGGTGTTGGCCGTGGGGTATTTGTATTGTATTATTATAAGAAATAAAAATCAGAGTATTTATCGCAAATAAAGCGATAAAATGTTTGTACTTATAATTAGCGACTCGCAAGATAGGCAGATCAATACTGTGTTTATGTGTGAGGTCTTATTCATTATTACGTTACTATACTGTATTTTTTTCCATCTGTCCATCCGCCTGTGGTGTTTGCGCATGGTAACACTGCGTCCCGGGCTTTAAATAATATCCTGTTTCGAATATTAACGGTGTAATTCGCATGCAATAAATTATTAAAACACTTTTCAGTTGCAAATGTACATACAGATATCCTTTATTTACCTAAAACTTACACATAGCGTAAATATTTAAAGCCCGGAACGCAGTGTTATCATGCGAAAACACCACAGGCTGATGGATAGATGGAAAAAAAAACAGAGTATAGGAGTCATACAGGCGTCTGTGTAAAACGTAATGGCACACGAGAGAGAGAGAGAGAGAGAGAGAGAGAGAGAAGAGAATCTGAATCTTAACGCCCTCAGCCATTTGTAATATCTGTCATGCAACATCATTCGTCATGATCATCTTCACCTCTTTTGAAATACGGAAGGACGTCAAGCCCTAGTTATTTATTGTCCACGACGTTCTGGATGTTTAAAGATTATCTATAGAAGGGCGCCTTTTTTCCCCTGTGGGTGAATATGAGCTTTCACGGGAATAAAGTGCTAGTTACGCCTAAGTAAATAATAACAGGTAATAATATCTTTTATCGAGTGATAAATGCAGATAGTTATTTATTATTTGGCCACATAATTCATAGTCACGACAACACATCACAGAAAGAAAGAGATCGAGTGAGCTCTTTAGCACCAGTTATTGGAGAGAGAGAGAGATATTCGCATCGTGTCATGTCTTTAAAACAACTTCGCTGAATTCGGATGCCCGACTTTCTCCTAATAATATTTACCGAGACGAATAGGCGCCGTTTTCTAACGACAGTACAATTAACCTTCAAGAGAGACAGAGAGAGAGAGAGAGAGAGAGAGAGTGTGTGTGTGTGTGTGTGCGTATACCTCTTCCTCTTACAGACGTTACTCCGAAACCCCTGACGAGGCTCTAAAGCAAATGGATGCCGCCGAAGGAGAAGCACCGGAAGGATCGTAAAGGAACAGTAATTGTCCTTCTCTTCTGCCTCTGAAAAATGGCTGTCATCTTGGGATTTCGTTTACGGTCCCTCAAATCTCTCTCTCTCTCTCTCTCTCTCTCTCTCTCTCTCTCTCTCTCTCTCTCTCTCGAGTTAATTGTAGTTAGAATCTGGTGCTGAAAGTAAGTTTCTCTCTCTCTCTCTCTCTCTCTCTCTCTCTCTCTCTCTCTCTCTCTCTCTCTCTCTCTATTTGTTGATATACCGGTCCTGAAGAGCTGTCTTCCTATCTCTCTTTTTCTCCCAGGTGAAGAACTTTCATTCATCTGTCACGTATCTCCGTTTATCTTATCTTCACGAAGAAGCATAAACACGGCAATAGCATTGTCATCACCCTACGCCACTTATCATTATTTCCCGACTCTTTATGTGAAACGTCTGTGATTGATAAATAGTAATCTTGGTCTTTATCGATTACGTCAGTTATGTCTGTGACTGATAATGGGATTCGCTTAAATTTGCTTGGGAATATCAGTTTTGACTTTACTCTGTCAGTTACACGAGAGGATTAGTTAAGTCGGTATTTGTATCCACACACACACAAATACATATATATATATATATATATATATATATATAATATATATATATATATATATATATATATATATATATATATATATATATATATATATATATATATATATAGATAATGTTTGTGTGTGTGCTCGTCGTATTTTTGTATTTGGTGGTATCTGCTTTGCAGTTTTCTGTTTGATAAAATTCAACGTCGTATCCTATTTAATTCAACTTTTCTTCCCTAACCAATTGAATTATTTTACAGATATGCTATATTATACTTTTATGTCTTCTTATTTCTTATTAATTTCTTAAAAGCAATTTATTTCTTCATCTGTGTATTCCATTTATCTTTTTTTTTTATCCCATGAAGGTAGGCCGCTGTAAAGTTAAGCTCTCTCTCTCTCTCTCTCTCTCTCTCTCTCTCTCTCTCTCTCTCTCTCTCTCTCTCTCTCATATCTAAGTCTGCCCATCCAGTCGTTTTACAATATCTCATTCCATCATCAGTTGCCCTTTTTCTCTCTTCTCGTTGTTTTATCTTCCTTTTACATGAATTTTCTTACTCATCAAGATTTTTCTACTGGGTTTTAACTTGCTTTAATGCAAATATGCATCCTTTTAACTAAGCAGTGAAGGAGATTTTTGTATTTACTTATTCATAAAAAAATCTTTTTTAAAAGACCGAAATTCATCTAAATTCTATGCTCAGAGAGAGAGAGAGAGAGAGAGAGAGAGAGAGAGAGAGAGAGAGAGAGGTGTACACTCCGTGCCACGGCCCTGAAAGCAAATTCACTGAATCCAAATGATGGTCATCATCATAAAAATGGAAAATGAAAATCTATGCCACTGAAAGGTCCAGCTCAAGGGGGAGCAAGTAAGATTTCCTTTGAAGTCATCTTTTCCCTCGGATTGTTCATGGAAAACTGTACGCAATGCAGGAATAACGAGGAATAGGTATGGTTTACGAAGAAAGAGTGTGAGAGTAGGTTCTCCATTAAAACAAGTTTGGACTGGCGCCACCCTT
Source organism: Macrobrachium nipponense (assembly GCF_015104395.2). Classification (NCBI taxonomy): domain Eukaryota; kingdom Metazoa; phylum Arthropoda; class Malacostraca; order Decapoda; family Palaemonidae; genus Macrobrachium; species Macrobrachium nipponense. The sequence continues at coordinate 18,062,698 of NC_087215.1, read as the reverse complement.
AACACGCGGTGTTTGGTTGCTAAGGTCCAGTTGTTTATCGTAAGAATGCAGGTTGACGCATAAATGTCTTTTGATTTAGCTTTCTTTTCAGGTGGAGGTACTCTGCAGTGAGGTTTACCATGTACATACAGTAGAAAAATTAAATTTTTAAAGGGTGAATGAATGTTACAGTTGATCGTCCTTGAAAATGGAAAAAAATTAAACGATTGCTGTTGAAAAATGCAAAAAAAAAAAAAAAAAAAATGAGAAAATGAATAGAACAGATGCTTAAAGCCAAGAGAAGATTATTCTCAAAACTTGCGAAAATGCAATACAGAATCAGCTGAAATATACGTGAAACTAGGGTCAATTTCCATGAAAATAAATAAAAGCCGTAGACAAATCTCAAACGCAAGTCATCGTAAACCGGCAAACTATATTAGATTTATTATCTGAAGAAATAGATTTCTATGTGATCCAAAGGAAAAAGACCCCCCCCCAAAAAAAAAAAAAATGTATTATTTATATTATTCCATATGTCATTGATCAAAAAGCCGTGTTCAGTCTTTGGTCAGAATTAGCCTTAGAGACACTACATTAGTTATTGGAGTTCTTCAGAATTTATTTCGAAAGTCACCTTGAGCGATTCGGTATTTCTGGCCAAACAATCAGTGTTAATATCATTGGGGCTGCATGATTTAATTCGCCTCTCGTTCGCGTTTCACAAAGATTAACGATGCATCTTTTTCCGAGAAGGAGGAAGCCGTAACACCGCTGAATATATTTCCTCCAAAGACCAGAAACTCGCACAAATTAAAACATAAAAAAAAATGTCCGCAAGAAATAAGGAGACAGGAAAGACGTACTTCCGTATTCCCGAGGACCTCTTGTCGAGAAACCACCCTTAAGGAAAACTTGAAGAAGAAACCGTTTCAAGAGAACTTCAAAAGACTGTGTCCTCAATCAATCATCTTGGTGTATCAAAGAAGTTCTGGGAAGATCATCAGTAAACAAGGAGGAGTTTCTAGAAAAGAGGTCGTTTTTGCATTGTGCGTAAAATGAGCCAGTTCACCGTATACCTAAACTTTCGGTACATAAAGTTACAAAAAAAAATTTTAATGCTTGCAAAGCACAGTACTGGAATAATTGTAGGATATTCTTTTAAAAGTATTCAGAGAATTCGTGTGATTCACGTAAGAACATGAAATACGTAAATGGTAGTCGTTAGTCGTAGCAGACCCTAACCTCCAGTGCTTCAAATATTTATCTTGCTTCTATGAATACAAGAGTAGTTTTATATATATATATATATATATATATATATATATATATATATATATACATATATATATATATATATAGATGTATATATATATATATATATATATATATATGTGTGTGTGTGTGTGTGTGTGTGTGTGTGTGTGTGTGTATGTGAGTGTATGTGTAATACACATACGTATTTCTAGATAGCCTTCTATCGTTTGTAAAGTCAAAAAAATTACTTTTAATTTAAAAAAAAATAAATAAATAAATAACGAATTTCGTTATGATAGAGCGTGAAGCTGTCCTTCGTATTCATCTGTCAAAGTAGGTTAGATTTAATAGTATAAACTGACATTTAATCGCCGCAGAAAAGGAGGGTAGGGCTGGGGGGGGATCATTTTATGACCTTCATAGTTTTATTCTATTTTTATTATCGTAATTATTGAAATGGGGTAAAAAAAAAGGCTGGAAACCTACATAATTTTCAGAGGTGTAAATAATTACCAATTTATTCGCAAAATACGCAAAGGCCCATAAAATGTAGTACACCCATATAATGAATAAAGATACCAAATCATAATTAAACAAAAGTACATAACAAGAACAAGATGCCAGCCTAAACTATATATTGAAGAGGAAATTCAGAAAGAACACTTATAATAACCAAGAGGCCAATACAGAAAGGAAAGGAGACCTGTAAACACCTTAATAAACAAAGGTGACGCCCACAAACGGAAACAAATTGAAAAACCAACCGTTAATCAACGGAAGTCTTTCATTTCTTTAAAGACCTAATCCATGCATAGTCAAGTTCGAGAGCCCAAGACATTAAAACTGGTTTCCACGTAAATGTCTAGTTGGCTGTCAAAGCTTTTAGCACATTCTCTTTGTGAAAGGACTCCGTACCAGACAAGTTCTGAAACGTAAAGGGAGAGTTTCTTGCAACACATTCTGCTTTCGCTTTTCCAATTAAACAAAGAACATATAAACTTATTTTTGAACTAGTAACTGCGCTGAAAGCATCTAGGGCATTTTTATGACTTATTATCCTCCATTGAAGGTGTCACACACACACACACAATCAAGTTATTTGGTATCTAGGAAGAACCCTCTTTCCCCTCGTCTCCTATCCTTACTCGTCGTTGTCCTTATTCTTCTTCTCTCGGACTTTTCTATTACGCCTCTGAACTCTGAGGTCATTCCCGGGCTAGAAAACGAATCTGCCGAAGAGGAAGGAAATTGGGCTGAATGAAAATGAGAGACATATGGTGGAGAGAGAACGAGAGGATATGGAAGTGATGTGAATTGGCCAAGGGAGAGAAAGTCATAAAAGGAAAATACAATGGAGAAAAGCTTTCATGTTTACTGTAGGAAGGCGGGATGTATATACTGAGAGAGAGAGAGAGAGAGAGAGCTTTACGATGGTGCTCCTCCATCCTCTTACATAAAACATCAAAAACATCCGAGGAAAACAAAGAGAAATGAAAAGCTGAGATAAAAGTGATGGGTACTTTACTTGGTAGATGTTTGGGGGAAGAAACCTGAAATGGTAAACAACTCCCCCCCCCCCCCCCCCCCCCCCCCCACCACCAACCTCTGTCGCCTGGTCTTGAAATGACATTATATAACTTTTTCCAAAGGCTGAGAGGAGAAGGCTGGATGACAGACGACAAGTGACGGAAAAAACAACAGCCGAGTTTTTGCATTATAAGTTTATACTTGTACAAAACTTGTACCACTAAAATGCCACATGAAATAAACAACGTTTTTTTATATGCTTATGAAGTAATAAAAGGCAGTTACTCTAAACGCCTCGCGCGACAAAAGTTGTGCGCGCCCGCACGCACGCACGTTCCAAATACTGCTCGAAACTCCGAAAACATTACTGCCGGCGTCACTCACCCACCCGTTAATTCTGCGAACCTCAGAGACGTACTGGGAATCGGCTTCCGCTTCCGGCCCGTATTCCAAGGGCCTTTCACCCACCGCCTCCCCCTCCCCTACCCCTACCCCTTCCCCTTCCCCTTCCCCTTCCGCCCCTCACACCCCTAATCCCGGGACCTGTTTCATACCTATTAGGATCTATAGACACTTATTCACTGTGGCCTAAATCTTTTGCGTTTTTGAGTCAATTTGAGTCAATAACATTTTACTGTTGGCTCTTGGCGTTTCATGACCAGCCTGCCACCCCCCCCCCCCCCCCCCACTCTCTCTCTCTCTCTCTCTCTCTCTCTCTCGTCTCTCTCTCTCTCTGATCGACTCAAAAAAGTACTTGACATTAATCTTTGAACCAAGAAAAATGTTCACGTCCTTAAAACTTTGGGTCGATAAATTAATCACAAGACGTAAATTCCTTTAGATGATATAACATCATCACTTTCCTTCAAACCCCACAAGAGCCAAAGGGTCTCGGTGAAATTCCGCAACTTGTGTCTTCCCTCTGCTTGAGTTTCCATTAATCCCCAGCCTCCCATCGTACGGTTCCCTTCCAGATAGAGTCGGGTCTTCAATTCTTCTGGTGCTTACTGGAGCCCTGCTGACGCTATCGCATACTACTATCTCAACGGATGGCGAAAGAGATGTCCCGACGATCTCGATTTCCCTTAATTAAGAACTCAGTAACTCTCCGTAATGGTAGTATCATTCTCCTGGATGGATTCGAAAGCATTCTCGCTATGGAAAGCACTCTAATGCTAACCCTCTTGACTCAATAGTAATTGCATATAGTATGTACATACACACACACACACACACACATACATATATATATATATATATATATATATATATATAGTATATATATATATATATATATATATATATATATATATATATGTATTCCTCCGCTGCATCTTACATATTTCATCTCTTTCGAGATGGCTGTCTTCGGTTATCAAGGTGGATTCCATTTGTATTATTTCTGCCATCGTATTTTATTAAATTTTTGCTGAACTGTGTATCATCACGAGAGAGAGAGAGAGAGAGAGAGAGAGGGGTTCTTACAGCAAATGGATGCAAGTACAAGCGCCAGAAGAATCGTAAAACAACAGAAATTGTCTTTATACTGGCTCCAGGATTGGCCGATATTTTTGGGATTGTTGTTTACCTAGTCCTAAAATGATGGCCCGAATGGCAGCATTACCAAATCCTATTCTGTGGGCCTATGAGTGACAAATTCTCTCTCTCTTTTCTCTCTCTCTCTCTCTCTCTCGTCTCTCTCTCTCTCTGTCTCCTCTCTCTTACCCATAATTTTAATGTTGTTAACTTTGTACGCAGCCTAAAAATTTACGCTTTTATCTATCGGCGCGCCTAGATAATATTCTGCCAACTCTTCGTAGCTAAAACACGTATATTTTTTCTTTGCTTGTTGGTTTTCAAGCCTGGTAAAATATATACTGGCTGATTACTAATTCCTTCCAAAGCTCTTAGCAGACACCACTGCAAAACAACGTAAAGCCGCTCGTGAAACCTCGTGTTGTATTTCAAACTCTACGAGGACGTTCCGGACAATAACAAAACGTTCTGCCTCTTTCGTCAATGCGGTTTATACAGACCGAACTCGAGTCTTCCAGTACGCATTTTTTTTTTTTTTTTGAGAAAAGACTCTTCGTTGACACTAGATCTGATTTTTTACAAAATATAGTTGACGGGTAAACAGAGGCGCCGAAGCCTTTAAGGCCATGTTGTTTCTTTTCCCGCCCAAAGCTGAGCAGGAAGCGAAGAGGCGCAATGGCTGAAGAAATTTTTGGCTATTTGCATAATGAGCAGGCGCTGTATCTCACAGTCTTTTATTCATGTTGCTTGTTGTGTGAAGCTCGTTAGAATCGGGGTAATTTTCTTTTTTATATTTTTGTTGTTATTCTAAATTTTACATAATCACTAGAGGTTGTTCTGCACTTAGGAGGGGAGAATTATGCAAGGTATGAGATGTTTTCAGTTATCTATTTAGATTTAGACGCTCAGGTTATGCTTACTCCCCCCCCCCCCCCCCCCCCCCCACTCTCATCTCTCTCTCTCTCTCCTCTCTCTCTCTCTCTCTCTCTCTCTCTCTCAAACACACACACACAGAAATAGTTTCATCCTAATTGTAATCGAAATCAAATATTATAAATATTATCTCTCTCTCTCTCTCTCTCTCCTCTCTCTCTCTCCTCGTCGTCTCTCTCGTCTCTTCTCTCTCTCTCTCCTCACGGAAATAGTTTCTTCCTAACTGCATTCGAAATCAAATTTATATATTATTCTCTGTCTCTGTCTCTCTCTCTCATATGGTTTCTTCCTAACTACATTCGAAATCAAATTATAAATATTATCGCTCTCTCTCTCTCTCTCTCTCTCTCTCTCTCTCTCTCTCTCTCTCTCTCTCTCTCTCTGCTCTGCTCTGCTCTGCTCTGCTCTGCTCTGCTCTGAGAAAAGGGCTTTGTCAAGAAGTTTGGTGATTTAGTCCTGGACTTTTCAATAAGATTTTTTGTTGGTGGAAAGGAACAATGTGTATTTTAGTGGATGCCTCTGTCATTCCAAGTTGGATTGTTGTGTAAGGTTGCACCCATTTCATTGAACGAAAAAAAAATTAATAATAAACCCAAGGCATTGAAGAAACTTTATACCAAACTAGGTATAAGAACTTAAAAAAAAATAAAGAAAAAAAAAAGAAAAAAAAAATGTGTCGTAATCTTTGGCTTTGAAGTATAAGAAACTTTCCTTAACATTATTGGAAACTTTCCGTAAACTTTGCAGGAAACGTTACCTAGCCTGTTAAGAATTTTTCTTTGAAAAAGTTTAACCATTTTCTATAAATATTACAGGAAATTTTATCCTAGGTTTTACGCAACCTGTTGAAAACGTTGATGGGAACTACCAAACGTTATAGGCTGCATTTTAAAAACGGTGTACGAAACTTCAGCGGACTGTTGCAGAGCTGAGCTGGTTACAAATTCGTTTTTATCGACAACGTCTATTGAAGCTTTTGCTGCCGAACTGTACTGTTTTTGCGAAAATAAATGTGTTGGGCGCTAGATATTTTGTACTTATCTTAGGTGTAAGGCGTCTGATGCCTATCGATTTTTTGAAGGATAAGAACTGTATATCGTAATGGTTCACACGCTGGTTTGATTTCCTGAAGATATCTTGTTTGTTTATCAAAGTGTTTTACAGCTATGTTTTTTGTAACGTATCTTTAGTTTATTTATTTATTTTTTTTTTTTTTTTTGGGGGGGGGTTTTTTTTTTTTTTTTGGGGGGGCGCATTTATTCTATGGGGTCACCACTAATTTTGTGAGGTTGCATTTTTTTTATTTCTACGTGGTCTAACATTTTTTATTATGTCTGGCTTCAACTTCGTATTGTGGAATAAATGAGCTATGTATTACATCCCGTTTTGTCAGCAGAATTCTATCTTAATCAACTGGTGTATAGCTCCTGTGTTATTATTTGCCGTTCATCATGGCTTATTGCATTTTTATGGCTAATTCTGCTGGTAATGCGGAACTTATTTCTCTCTCTCTCTCTCTCTCTCTCTCTCCTACGTGATGACCAGTTTTGATGTCACTGTGTTTTTCATTAGATTTTAACCTGTAATGTAATTGTTTCTTGAGAACAATTTTTTTTTGAGAACGCAAGCTACTCTCTTATTATTATCGCTAGTTTTATTACTGATAACACCAATTGCATAGTGTGATTCGAAATTTATTTTCTTATTTTCTTTTTCTTACGTTGCAGCAGCATTGACTTGCATGAAAATGCGAAACAAGTGTTTTAAGTTCTTTATAAGGTCCTTAATAGCTCTCAATTGACTTTTTGTTTATTATGAAACAAGTATTTTTAATTCTTTAAAAGGTCCTCAATGGCTCTCAATTGAAGATTTTTTTATTATAGTGTAACCATGACGCCCAGCTATGAGAAACCTATACTCGTATATAGCCTTAACGAGTTCTCCTCGAGGTTTCTTATAAGGGTGGGTGGTCCCATACCGCCCTCGTACAAAAACGATCTCCATTCGTGAAATTCTTATCTTGTTGCCCGTAGATGATCTTCTTAGAACTTCTTACAACTTCGTAGATACGTCAGGATGATTTATTAAGGGATAAGTTTATGGAATCTTTCGAAAAGACGCTTTTTCCGGCTTTGTTTCGGGAATAAAAATCCTCGGAAATACCGAGACAAGTCCTTCCAGCTTTTTCATTTGTCTGAGTAGTTTTATGATTTTAACTTTTCGTTGGTAAATTTTTGGAGTCTTTTAGAAGTATACGTAGCTGTGTAAGCGTTTTTACGTTTTCACAGGACGCTAAGGAATGAAAGCTTTTTTTTTTTTATTTTCATTGGTGTTGTATAAGTAGTTCGGGAAAATAATCAGTTAAATCACCAAGTCTAGTTCTTATTGGTGTTCCAGGTGCGTCAGATCCACGAGTTAGTTTCTTTGGCTGAATTCGCAAAAAATGTAATAATTTAGTACGCAGGACCATTTCGGATCGGTTAGCGGTGTGTAAACGTACTTACGTCCATTGAGATAGTGTATTTATTTTGGAATTATCTGGAGGAAAAGATTTTTCCTTTTTATTTCTTTTGATATTTCTTTTGATTGACATTTGCAGTTTGGGGAGGCCTTGTCATAAGCATTTGATGGAGGGTCTCCTTGCTGATTTAAGAAAAAAGTTATTCTTGCTTGTATTAAACATACATTGCGATGTAATAAGCCCAAACGTCTTTTCTAGCAAAGTTCCAGAGAGTAGAGTTGTACCCCTTTTGGAAAGAAAGGTAAGAATAAACAAGATGAAAAATTAAAACTGAATTATTTAATTATCTGAACTGCAGATAGCAGAACTTAACAGTTAGAGAGTAAATTAAACATGAAGAAGAAATTTGTCCAAGAGGTTTGTATCAAAATTTAGTGTAAATATCCAGGTGATATAGAAGGTGGCGTGTTGTACGAATATCAGCAGCCTTCGAATATAATTTGTTTACCTTGGCCATGACAACTGGATAATTTCATTTAATTTTCCGAGAGGCCGCAAACAAGATAAACATCTCACCATCTCCTTCTGAAAGGGAAGATGAACTGAGAACCATTTGTGCTTCAACTCCCCAGATTTATGCTAATCCACCGGACGTTGGCAACCGCGAGTTGTTTTAGCGACGGAGACAAGTCCTCTTTTCTCGGAAGTTGGATTCCAACAAAACGCTCCTTCCCACCCCCACCCCCCTACCATTAGCCAACACCCCCCACCCCAACCCTTCCCCCCGCCCACCCCCTTTGTTATTCCATCGCTGCGTCTAGTCTTCCTTGAATACAGAAAAGTAAAGCTAGTTGTTGATTCCGGTTTTCCTTTCATTTTTCGTCGTGACGTCGGATATCCGAATACTATGAAGTTGCTTTCATAGTTACTCTCTCTCTCTCTCTCTCTCTCTCTCTCCTCTCTCTCTCTCTCTCTCTCTCCTCTCTCTCGTTGATTTGCCGAAGATATGAACGTCACACGAAGAAGAATAATCCTCATGTTAATAAACAAAATCTATCAGTTTGACGATATGGCACCGTGCTATACAATACTTAACTATATTAATATTTTAAATAAGTTGGTATTACAACATAATACTCCGTTCACTCCCTTATCCTTGAACAGTCATCCGTATCACTGAATTTCCTTCTGTTAATCAAGAGGTTCCAAACGTTTCCTTCAGTTAATCACTGGGTCCTAAAGTCTCTCATACTCCTTGTATCTCAGGTTGGCACCTCAAGAGGATTCATTGTCCTGAAACAGTATACGTAACTCAAGTTGCTCAGAAATTTACAATCTCGGGCAAAACAGTTTGTGAAATAAAAATCCTAAATTATATCGTAAAC